>NC_048893.1:110368119-110659550 GCF_011077185.1 Oxyura jamaicensis
AAATCCTATTACTTGCAGTATTTTTCTATTTACTACATGAAATCAGCAAGCCAGAGCAAAGACTGAACTTCTACAGTAACACCTGCCATTCAGGTAGTTCCTATTCTCAGCTTTACAGTATGAACTTTCTGCTCTTTGAGCTGCACAGTAAAATTTTATCACATAAGCATCAGGAGAGAAGGGTATTTCACATACAGTCTGGTGAGGATTTGTTTAGTCTGCACCATTCAAAAACAAAAAGAAAAGAATGCAAGAGAAGCAGAACTAATTTAAGGAACGTGTTCAAGGTCCAGACATATATCTGCCTATTTACACTGTTGTCTACCTGATTACACTGATAGATCTTCACTATGGGCCCTAGTTTGCTCAGTTGCTTCCCAGCAAAAATGGATATGTCCCAAAGCAGAATGTGAAATCAGGTAAAAAAAGTAGAGCTTGTAGTGGTGGCATCTCTGTTTTATTTTTATTTTTTCCATTCATGACAGCTAATTAGTTATCACAAGCTTACACAGTAAAACAGTTAAGGACATATTCTTCTAGAAAAATGTTGTCTTAAATTTATTGTTCTCTTTGACTGTACTTAGGGTCAGGACTTAATACTATTGAGCATATCATGTGAATAGTTAAAGTGCAGGAAATGCTCGTGAATCAAATATTATGAAAATTAGTAGGATCTGCTGGGAGATCTTAAGTTTCTGAGCATGCTAATAACTTGATGATTGGATGGGAGGAAGGAAGGTCATACCAGAGGAGCCTATTTATAGGTGACTGTTTAGTAGGTTGTTTGTAGTACTAAATACACTGGAAATTAATTCCTTTACATTGGACCCAGTTAAAAGTCAAGCATATATGGAAATTAATAATGGATGTGTAGAATGCATTTCTGGTTCTCCACAAAGCCCAGGCAGTGTCCTGCCTGCTGTTTGGAGTAGAAAATTGGCAGGAGCACAAATAATTTCTAAACACCAGCACTACATTAAATAAATCTTATGTTCTGGAAGAGTCCCCAGGTTATTATTTTTTTCCCTCTCTTTAGCAGACATTGTGAATTTTTACAGGCCAACACTGAAGTTAACACTCCTGTGATTGGGAATTGTATATGGGGATTCAGGAATCTGATCTCAAGACCCTGAGTTTGGTCACACACCTAAAGAACGCCACATGAACTTGACTGAAGAACTTAGCTAAAACTCATTTCCAGTGCATTTACACATACAGTATTTAATCTTTATAAATGCAATACATTAATTTCCACTGGATTTTTGAAGTGTGTATTTTTCACCGGAAAAATTGGGTCATGGAATACTAGATGTTTATGTATACCCATGAGAGAGTGAGAATCTGAGACATTTAAAAAAGCAACTTCCAGATTTTTTAATTAGCAAACAAGAATTCTGGCTGGATCTAGAATAAATTTGTACCTAAGAAAGTTTAAAGTGTTGACTGGAAAGCAGTGTAACTAGTCCCAAAGATCATATGCTTTAATACTGGATTGATCATGTTAGCAGCAGTAAACACAAAAACTGCATTTATTGTGTTTTAATCTCCATTTGAAAATTAACTGCACTTCTGAAGCCCTAACAGACTATGCAGTAATTGTGTTATAAGGGTGTATTGCTTTATAACTTCATTGAAACTGGGTGGTCAGCTGACTTGCAGCCTCTTCCATTGCCATCAGATACTGAGTGTGTTTTCTTCTCATGCCAGGTGATCCATTGCAGTGGCTATTTGAAGATACGGCAGTATATGCTAGATATGTCTTTGTATGATTCCTGTTACCAAATCGTTGGACTGGTGGCTGTAGGTCAATCTTTACCTCCCAGTGCAATCACTGAGATCAAACTTCACAGTAACATGTTTATGTTCAGAGCAAGTTTGGACTTAAAATTAATATTCCTAGATTCCAGGTAAGCAGCCATTTCGTTTCTAGCATAAAATGTTTTCAAAGTCAAGTGTTATAAGTTGCAGTGGTTTCCAAACAAATCAAAATACCTATAAAAAGGAAAGCAGTACAAAATAGGTCTGGAAGACAAACACTATGAGCATCTTCAAAGCTCTTCATGTAGCTGGATAGGCCACACATTGTCTTGAATGCCGACATATGAGCCTGTATACTTTAACTAATAGTTCACTACATTTTCAGAGTCAGCTAAAGCCTTGTTGCTATGATTAATGTGCAGAAGAGCAGTAAAATGTTTTTACCTTAAAGAAGATAAATTTTAACATGCAAACCTAGTGGAAGTAATAAGCATGCACCATCATCTGTAACTGAAACACTGAGCTCAAATTACTTTTCAGGGTCATCCAGAAAGCTTTTGGCAAAGTAGTAAGAAAACAGAGTATTTTACACTATAATGCCTTAACATTTTAATGCCTTAACAATGACACCAACCCTACTAATTGGGGCTGGAAGGAAGCAAGGAAAATGAATTCCATTGGCTACTACATGGAAACACAGCTTTCCTAAAGAAAACTTGGGAAAATATTTCTGCTTAGGAAAGAGAACCTTGTCTCCACCCTCAGTAGATGTAGCTCACATACCAGCTAGGAAGAGAAGAGGACAAAAACAGAACTGAAGGAATTGTGAAATGACTCACTTGACCCTTTCTGAAAACATGGTATCTTTTAGTATACAATGATTCTTTGTACAGTGCAGTTCAAGATACCTTCAGGGGAAAAGCCCCATTCCCAGACAATATAACAGATTTGATCATTGACAGGAATCTAAATCCCTGCATATGGAGCAGTATGTCACATACTCTCTCATTTCCCTGACATGCTGGATTTGTGAGAAGCAGAAATGATATTTATGTGTAACAGTGAAAAAGACTGTATCCAAGACTGGGGAAGTTTTGCATGGCAGATTAACCATGCAAGAACATGCTCCTTTTCTATGCTAAGTCAAAGAGATAGTGGGCCATCAGCTGCTAAAATACAAAGAACTAGTTGTTTCTGGAATCCTTCCCTTTTTCCTTTTTTTTTTTTTTTTTTTTTTTCATGCTTTACTTAATGTAACAGCTACAAAGAAGCACACGGGGTTCAGCAACATGTCTTTGCATGTGGAAAAAAGGAAATGATGTGCCTAAGAGGAACTGCCTGGAGACATAAGTGTCTTCAAAGGAGACAGTATAACCAGAGGTGTTGACAGGAGCACAGATATAACCAGTACTCTTGCATAGCTGTGTTTACCAAAGAGCAGATGCGTGTCATCCACCCACAGGATAGCTGGGGGTATTAAGTGCTACCAGAGTCCTTTGCTTTCCCAGCTGAGCAAACCAAGTTATATTTGCCCCGAGTAGGGGCGTACTAGGAATAAGACAAAACTGTTTTCAGGCTTGCTTCTGGTATCCATGCAAGAAAAAGAGTTGGTAGATCTTTAGAGGTAACAGTCACAGAGCAGAGAGGCATTAGAGCATTACAGCCATAGGAAGAAACAGGTAAGACTTTCTAGATGCTCAATACAACGTAAGATGTGTAAGAGTTCATTTGTCAAGGTAACTGGAAAAAGGAGGAAGTCACTTCCCTCTAAATGATCTGCAGCTTCTGATTTAGGTGGTGCAGCCTATTTTTCCATTGCTACATAGATTACAAAGGTTTTAGGGAACTCTAGAGGGCAGAGCTGATCATTAGGGCAAGCTGCTCTTTCTTTCTCAGTGTGCGTTGTCACAAATAACACTCAAGAGTCCAGGCTCCCTACAGCGGCTTACTGAGGGGTTGCTTTTGTGTTAAGGATGTCAAGCAGCTTATTTCTAGATTCCAACATTTAAAGTGAAGTTGCATTTCCAGAAACATTCACACCTGGCTTGGGTTTGTACCTTTTTGCTTGTTTGTTTTCTGGATTAACTGTCTCTGTACTCAGCCATTAAGTGAGCAGGATGAACTGCCAGCTTTGTTTTAATTGCAGTAAATCCAGAAGGAGCACTGAAATCTGAACAGGACTTTACACCCGTATTTCATCACGCTGATAGGTGATTAGATTCTTAAGTGAGAAATTGGGCCCCTAGAACTGTAAACCAGGAAGGACAGGGCACACTGCAGAGGAGAAACAGAAGCATGTGCTCACAAAGCCTGCCGCAGAAAGAGAGCACACATGCTTTCTCTGCATTGGTCATCCCTGAGGCAAAGGCATGCAAGATTTTCCCAGATGAAGGCATAGCTAGGGGATGTATGGATGTATTTGTATTGTATTTGTAAATCAGGCCATGAAGGCTTTTTTTTTTTTTTTTTTTTTTTTTTTTTCTGATTTCCTTGCTGTCCACATGATTATTTAGTGTTAGAGCAAGAGTAAATAAGATGCATAATAACTGGGGAAAAAAAAAAAAAAAAAGAGAGAGAGAAGAGAAAAAGAAGGGAAAATATATTTAAAAAAAAAAAAAATGGAGTAGAAAAAAATATTACATTATCTGCAACCCTCCGTGGCACATGTTGCTTGAGACCCCTGCACTCCTTTCTGTAGATGCTGCTGTGTTATTGTTTGATTCGGAGTGTATGCACATCAGTGTTTTAGTTCAGACCAGCAGCATCCTTTTGAAGTGAATGTTCTGTCCGTCCTCACTCACTGTGCTGCAGTTTGTGTCATTAGGAGGCCTTAGACATGTGAACTGGATTCCTTCCAGAAGAGTCTAACCTGGAAGCCAACCTCCAGGAGACTTTTAAGTGTGTCCTGGTGTATTTCTGGCCAGTGCAGCCTTATTCTTTAACGTCTGCAGAGATGCTGCTCTTTCAAATTCTTCCATTATTCTTCCACTTCTTCTCAAGTGAGGAAGTTTTTCTCGAGTCTAGCTTCAGCTTTCCTTTTCTTAGCTTGTATCTTCATAGCTCCTTGTCTCTCCACATTCTTAGCTGGAATAAACTCCTGCTTCCTTCTTCTGTTAGTCATTAGCCTGAATTTATTTATAGACCATGATCACAGCCTCTATGGACTGACATACATACTATGCTTGTATGTTTGCAAAAGCAAATGAAAATTTGTCAGCAGTGCACAAGAGTAGTTTTATTGTTTCGTGACTGGCTCCTCAACTGGATTTTTGTGCAAAGGATCATGCATGGCGGTGGCAAAAGCCCAAAGCTGCAATAAGTAAAAGAACTCTTTTTCCTGTCTGTGTGTAAGGCTGGCCAGGGAATAGCTGCACCTTGCTTTGGCTGGGTTGAGAGGGTTTATGTTCTTATAAAGATGAGGATTCTGTTTCCAAAACTAATATTTTGTCCTACAGTATTTAGGTACCTGATTTGTTGGCACAATCAAAAGTTAGGTTAATGAAACTGAATATTCATGGAGATTTTGCTTATTATGGAATCTTCCTTTTCTAGAGTGACTGAGTTAACTGGATACGAGCCCCAAGATCTGATAGAAAAAACCCTCTACCACCATGTTCATGGCTGTGATGTGTTCCATTTACGATATGCTCATCATCTGTGTAAGTAAAAAGAATACTAGACTGAAATTTATCAGCCAGAGTGAGAAGTTTTGCAGGCAACAGGCACTATGCTGGAAAGTAAAGAAAGGTTTCCATATCTTGACTGAAGCTTGATTTTCAAAAGTGCTTGGCTATCACTTAAGGAAATGATTACTTCTGCAAATAAGCTAGATAGTGAACATGCTGTGCTTATACAAATATATCTGGGTACTTTTATCTTTGACTTAAAGAATCTGAGCTCTTTTGAAAATATGGACTTGATTCTGGGTGGTGAGCTCCTGAAGGAAAAAAAAAAAAAAAATACAAAAAAGCGAGTGAGTGAGCAAGAGGGAGAAATCTGGACTTTACTATCCTCTGTTGTTAGAAGAAAAATTATGCAAGAGCTCCCCATTCCTCTGAAACATGTTAGTAATAATCAGCCCATGTTTGAAGTGAATGCAAACCCAAAAAATCCTGAGATGAATGTTCATTAATAGCATGTGGCTGAGGTTTGGAGAATGGAGTGTCAGGAAAAAAAATTACACATTTAATAATTCCCCATCTGCCAACAGAGACACTAATCATATCTTCAAACATCTGGATTTGGAAAGTAGTTCATTCAGTAGCACATTAATCTGAGAAGCAAATTGAGGGAATAGCTGAAATCTGGACTTGGCTCAGTCTGTTGCAGCCCATACGATGCAAAGATGAAATCCAAAAACCAGTGTCAGTGAATTTTTTTCCAGATTGCTTCTGTGGACTGAAAGCAGCCAGAGTCAAATACTTCTTTTAGGCTTCCTGAAGGAGAAGGTAGTTGGTTCTTCACCTTACTCTGTGCTGTTCATGAGGATTTGGAATATAAAAGAAGGATGTAATTGTGTGGCACAAATCAGTGCTGAAACTCCAAGTACTGAATTCTGTTGATGGCCATGTGTACTACACCTGCAAAAGCAAAAGTTGATCTTTACAGCAAGATCATATTTACCATAACGCTATTGAAGGTTTTAAGTCAACATAAAATATAAACTAGAATGATTCTGTAATCAGGGATTACAGAATGATTCTAGAATGATTCTGTAATCAGGGATTACAGAATGCCCCACTGGGGGCATCCTTTTTGTAGTGCTAATTTCTGTCTGGTTGTGAATATCAACCTATACAAAAATTACTCTTTTTTTGTACATGACTATTTAAAATACCTATATCGACCATTATACAGATGCTTCCAATATAGCCACAATCATCTCTGGAAAACAGTTTATCCATTTTAGAGCAGAGTCATGGATAGCTCTGTCTGTGTGGGAGAAGGCCTGTAGTTTGGCTACCAGTTTGACCTATGTCAGACTGGAGTTTTAAAAAGAGACTCATCATCTTTACTGCCTTACTCAAAAACAACAACGACAAAAAAAAAATAACGAAACAGAATAACTGAAAACAGTTCTCTAGATACTGTACCTAACTATAAATATAAATTATTGTAAAGTTTAAAACAAACAAACAAAAAAAAATCAAAGCAATTAAATGCCAAGAAGCAAAAAGAAGGAAATGTCTAATGCTTGGGCAACAGTAGGAACAGTGCAGAATCATGGTCAGAATACTAAGCAAGAGGAATTATGAAAACAGATGTAAAGTGAACAAACTTCCTCTGGGGAGCACTGTTATAACTCACCCACCATCCATCAGCAAATGTCTGAGGAACACAAACAATAAAAGGTTGGCAGGTTTGACGTACCCTTCTATAAAACAATCTGATGATTAAGTGTCATCTGATGAAAAAATCTGGAGAGAAACATCTTACACCTAATAAGGGTATTAACCAAAAAAAGGAAAATATAGCAACCCTAAAATAGGGTAACCGATTGCTCTTTCTTAGAGGAAAAAAAAGCCCAGACTGAAGACCTGAAGTTAGTGAACTTTGCTGGGCAGCACAGAGAACAAAACAAAGGAAACAGTGAGGGGAACAAGTTAGATGGAATCTAAAAAGAACATCAGACTATGAGGAAAATGTAGATGTGAGTATTTGCCTAAGGTGTGCTGGCAGTAAACAGCGTTTCCTGTTTTAAACATTTGATTTACTTCCAGTTCTATGAAAAAGCTTCTGATATTTGAACTAGCGCTATTTATTTCTATAGCACCATCAATATACACAGTGTTTTCTCTGCAACAGGGGAAATGTGGCCACACAAATGATGACTCCTTTCATTCTGAAAGACATTTAGAACGTATCCTTAGATTTAGAAACTTTCATCTAAAAGACAGGCTAGAGAAGCTCTTCTAGTCCAGACAAAATATTCCTCTATTCCAGAACAGACAAACTATTTTTCTGGCCCCAGAGAAATCATTTCTCATGAAAAAAAAAAAAAAAATAATAATAATAAATCATTCGTACTATCATCTCTCTGTGAGGAAGATTGTGTGCATCCCACATGTTGTAGCATCATTGCTCTTCCCACATTATAACCTCTTAAAAGAATCACATCTCTGTGCCTTGGCAAGACAACTCACAGCCCCATCTGATGCCATCACCAAAATGTTTTGCTGCTTCCTGGAAGTCAACTATGTATTTATAGAACCTATCTTATGGGAGAGCACAGTCTGCTGTCCAGGGCACTGAATCTGCTGTTGCTCCCCTGGCAATCAAGCCTTCTGGCAGAGCTGCACTAGTTTTTAAGAGGGTAAAAGAACTGTAGAGGCTGCTGGGGCACCAACCCCTGACCACACCACCCAAGGGCTGGGCCGATGACATGCCAGCTTGTGTGCACCAGGGAAGCTAAACCAGTAACTGCTGTGAGAGCAGAACCAAGAAGTCCATTTCTCTGAGTGGTATCTTGAAGTGCAGGCTGGCAACTCCCAGCTGCATGCCTGTGAGCCTGCTGGAACCTTTTAAAATAGCCATCTGTGACAGGCCAGAAGGACCAGCCCAGCGCCTTTTTCAGCTTGCCTGCTAAACCAGGAAGGGACCACAACACAGGAACACCCAGCTACAAATGGCACATCTCAGAGCCAAGGCAAAAGCCACTGAGTCCTCCCTGTCTGATTGCAGCGGAGGCCACCAAGAAGTCTGAGCCTGCACAGATTGTCTTGGTAGTGGATTTACCTCACTCCCATTTCTGAGGTTTCCCAATCAGCATCAAAAAGGATAATTTCACCCAGGGCCAAATGGAAATTGACCTCATTTACTGTATCAGAAGCACAGCTACTGTCCCTTAGCCAAGGTCAGACTTTCCCCACATCGCTAAAAATGCAGGAGACATGGAGTCCTCCCCTGTCCCAAGAGAAATATTGGTTTGTCCATATAATTAGGAAGGAAGGCTGAACACTGTAGCCCTCAGTGGTTTTCACATCTTTTAAAATACTGTCTTAACTGGAGAGCTAAAACAGGGATTTTTTTTTTTTTTAAAAAAAAAAAAAAAAAAAAAAAAAAAAAGGAGAAAGTGAAAAGCCAAAGCACATGGAAGAACTCTGTGATAGCTGGTGAACCACTAGAGCATTAATCTCCATTGTGGAAAACTGAGGCCCCATTACAAAAATATTTGTTATATTATCTAGGCCAAAATGTAAGTATCATTTGCTAGGAGTGGACAATTCGGACTATAGAATGGCAAGAAACATTGTGAATCCATGGAACATGGTTGGTTATTAACAAATATCTTTACAACAAGTTTATTTGGAATCATTACACTGAATATGTGAGTAGCAGATTAAACACCTTTACTTTGGAGTGATATATTGCACTTTAAGAGTGTATGTATCTATATATTTTGTGTGTGTGTTTACAAAAATATACACATTTCCCCTATTATTTTATTTATTTTTAATATCTGCTCATAGGCCCACCTCTCCCTGCCTCTCTACAATTATTCTGTGTAGAAATGTAGGCATGAGAAAGAACACCTGTAAGCATGAGGCAAAAAGATGATGTATGAGAGACTTCAAAGTCTAAATAGTAGTGGCTGGGTGTTAGCACACAGGTTTTTGAATGTCCTGCAGGGTGGGGTTATTTATCTTGTTGCTTTCTGAACAAACAGATACTATATCCTGTAATGGAAGGAGAACTGACACTTCCAGAAACACCTGTCTACAGTCATTTAGTAAGAACCTGATTTTCTTAGGGAGATTAACTTGATTCGAAGAAAAGTTTAAATATGTTGTGACTTGTACAAGTGGACAGGAGAGTAAACAGTCCAGAGAGAGGACTCCCTTGCAACAGACTTAAAAGACTTCTTACAAGAACAAACACTATTGCTCTTCTATTTCTGTCAGTCTTCCATTGGGCTATTTATGTTATCCACACTATTGCAGTCTTTGATATTTATTGAAATTACAAACCCACACTGCCCCAAATAAAATATGAACAAAAAAAACACAACCCCAGTGATGACTGCTGGCCATATAATTAATTAATAATCTGGACAACCCCCCAGACTTATGCACTTTTTTGTTCTCAATTTAATACGGGATGTTCTCCCTGTCAGAAGAATCTCCTATGAACATGAAATATAAAGCCATATATTTCAATTTAAATTGATCATTTGCTCTACTAGAATATACTGAAAGAGGCAACTTTCAGCTTATTTCTGCTCTGTTTCTGCACCTAGCATGTATACTAAGAGAACAAAATTACAGCGAGCTTTGCTAATGAATTCAAAGTAGTATAAATCCTACATTGGAAAGCAGTAATTACATTTCTTCATCACGTATTACACAAAGCTACAAGGAACTGCTGTTATTGATTACTTTTTTTTTTTTTTTAATAGTTTGAGTATCAAAATCAATCCCTTATTTCCTAATTTAAAATAAATATCTAATTGAATAGGGGAGTAAGAAGGTTGAGTTTCATAAAGACATGCTTCTGGGTCATGCGAGAGAAAAAGAATCTTTGAAGGCTGGGAAGTATATTCTGGTGAATCATTAGATAAATGCCTGGCACTGGACCAGAAAGATTTGTGGCTAGATTAAATATTTAAAGATGCTGCACAACCCATATTATAGCATAGCCTTATGCCAAAACATCTTTGTTCATAGAGAATCCAAGCTGGTGTTTAGAGGATTACATTTTTAGTGAAATCTATCTGATAACTGATTCATATCTCTGGCCCTGTCTTTATTTGTGTGCTTAAGAACTAAATAGCATTTTAATTTTGCTCTTATAAATCAACCTTTAAAATGCAGTGCTTACATAGGAAAAAGCATCATAGCATAAAATCCACTGCAAAATACAGTTATCTTTGAAGCTATGAATATCAAAAGTAGTTCCCAAATACGCTGGAAAAGTTCAAGACAGCTGTGTCCACTTCAAAATAGTTCTGCTGCTTTGAACTTCTCATTTTGAGTTAGAAGATTAAAAATAGTGTTTTTTTGCTGAATGTAAGCAGAAGAGAGCAGGGTGAACTGGAAAAGAAAGAATACAAACCTTAATAGTTGAGAACATGCTACTTGTAAACAAGGTGACTTCGTGAAACGATGTAAAAGAGTAGGAAAGGTATTTTTGCAAGGAAGCTATCTTGTGTTTGGTGGGAGAAGGAGGTCTAAAAAAGGGGAAGGAGGGAGAAAATTCCCTCCCTTGCAAATAAATCTCTCCAGGAGATATGTGTACACAGAGATATGTGTACACAGAGATATGTGTACAAATATCTGAGGGGTGGGAGGCAGAAGGATGTAGCTAACCTGTTCTCAGTGGTTTGTGGGGATAGAAGAAGGGGCAATGGCCGCAAAATAGAACACAGGAAGTTCCGCACTGACATGCGAAAGAACTTCTTTACGGTGAGAGTGAAGGAGCACTGGAACAGGCTGCCTAGGGAGGTTGTGGAGTCTCCTTCTCTGGAGATATTAAAGGCCTGTCTGGACACCTACCTGGGCAGCCTGCTCTGAGGAACCTGCTTTGGCAGGGGGGTTGGACCTGATGATCTTTTGAGGTCCCTTCCAACCTCTACAGTTCTGTGATTCTGTGATTCTGTGAAGTAGTCACCACTGCAAGCAATGTAAAGTGCTTTTTTTGTACTTTATTCACAGTGCTGGTGAAAGGCCAAGTCACAACCAAGTACTATCGACTACTGTCCAAGCATGGAGGCTGGGTTTGGGTACAGAGCTACGCCACTATTGTGCATAACAGCCGTTCATCACGGCCTCACTGCATAGTGAGTGTCAATTATGTCCTTACGTAAGTCAAAATACTTTGTACCATTACGTGTTATCAGCAATTGATCCATTACTAATTGAATCCTTTAAGTTTGCTTTACTTGTGTCTTCCAGAATCCTTTAAGTTTGCTTTACTTGTGTCTTCCAGTATCATTCTGTGTTTGCATGTTGCAGCCATTTTTCTCTCCTCATATCCTCCCTCTTTTAGTTACAGAAGCACATTGAGCTAAAAAGAGCTAGTATTTTTGATGTTTATTTCATATACCATCTGCTTGAATGTGTAGTACCACTGGTAGCTTTTTGTGTTAGACCTGGAACTGGTTCTGTAATTGGCATCAGAACTGCAGTGGTGCTGTGCTGACACAGCAAGAGCTGCCGATACCCAGCAGAGATCCCAGCATCAGTTTGCCAAACAGAGAAATGGTAGGAAACTTTACTCCTTCCAGGGGTGGGTGAATCACCAAGGATTCCCTCACTTGCCTTGGGTTGCAGGCACTTGGGGTGAAACTACCTTCTCACAATGCCAAGCAGCTCCCACTGAGCTTGTGAATGTGCAGAGGTTTGGGCATGCAGTATTATGAATTCTGGTTCAAAGTCATAAAGGTGAATGCGACAAAATTCCTGTTTTGGTATCAACCTGAGAGAGACAGAAATCCACATAGAATAAGACAGATAAGCAACAGTGAAACAGACTGTACCTCGAAAGACTACATTAAAAAACTACTACTACTAAATAAATAAATAAAATGATGATAAAGGCATTGCTTTTGTTGAACAACAGCAGAAAAAAAGCAAGGAACTACTCACCCTTTTGTCTAGACTTGCCTGTTTCTTAACTGGCTTGGAAGTAAATTGTGTTTGCATGATGTTTGTGGTAGGGTCATATGTGTTTGCATATTATACTGCTGTTTCTACTACCTGACCTTGAGGAGTTAAAGTGTACGACCAGCCACCACAGGATGTTTTCTCAAACTACCTGAAGTAGGTACGCAGCCCTAGACACATTGGCCAATGCTGCAGTCATTCCTGTACGGATGTGAGAGCCAGCGGTAGTAAGGAAAGACTCCATCCTGCAACCTTATTGAGTCCCATCAGCTGATCTGAATAAAAAAGATGAAACTATGCCAGGGACATAACAGTATAATCTTCAAATTTACTTCCAGGTTGTTCACCATCAAAAAGCAATGGAAAAGAGTTCTAGATAGGAAGTGTCAGAGAAGTAGGGGTTTGTTTGTTTGTTTGTTTGTTTTTAAAGTTATCATTTCAAAAATATGCTCCACTGTTGCTACAGACAAAACAAGGAGAGACCATTAATCATCAAGAATATATCAATTAATGTTTCAACAGATGATCCATAGTCTGTCCTTGATTTGTTTTTTAGCCTGCTTTGTAGATCTGCCCTGTATGTAGAACAAGTAAAAAACAAAACAGAGGAGAAAAACAATATTGCAGCTCTGATGGCCTAGTTACAGGGACGTTAGTTACAGAGAGCCAGAAAAGAGACCAATTCTTGACTGAGAAGAAGATGTATGGATTGGTCTGTGTCTTCCTACCAGCTGACATGGCTGTGATTCCAAAATACAGGGTGCCACAGATAGCTGAGAGAAAGCTGGGACAAGCTTAGGGTCAGAGAGTAGGGACATTTAATGCAAAGATGTTAAAACTCTGTTCCCAGTGGAATGTGTATGACAGACTCCTGTGGAAACAGTCAGACCATAAAATTCACTACCTGCTAGCATCCCCAGTCTAGCATTGCAGACTCATTCTTGGAAGAATTAAAACATTGTGAAAGCTAATATATTTTCAACTGAGTTATTTTGGATCTGTGTGGTATGTTTGAGTATATAATCTATTGGACTGTTCTTTTGCAGAGATATTGAGTATAAGGAACTTCAGTTGTCACTGGACCAGGTTACCGTTTCTAAGTCACAGTTTTCATGCAGAAACTCAGTATCTACCTCGCAGGAAACAAGGAAAATTGTAAAACCCAAAAGTAATAAAATGAAGGCAAAGCTCAGAACAACGCCTTACCCACAACAGGTAACTTTTTCAGCCGTATTTACTCACCAGTTATTGTGGTAGAGTCCTTGGGCCAGGACAGAAATCCTCTGGAACCAAACTTACTGTAAAACTGACTACAGCATGCTTTGCTGCAAGAACATCCTTGTAGGCCAGAATACAACCAGACCCTTATGTTCTTGGGGTGAACAGCATAAATAGTACAAAACAGCTCTGGCAAGCGATGCAAACAGACAGACTTCTGGATTTGGAGGATGTAAGGCCCTTAAAAACAAAACAAAACAAAAACAATGTGTTTTCTTGGTTAGAAGAAGAAAGCAATGTATTAAGGACAGCTGTGCTGTGAAAATTTGAGCTAGCATAAAACACATTCACTGCTGATGTGCAGAGCTCTAAACATCACATAGGTACTGGCAGTTTCCTTACGCTGGAGAATGCTTCATAGAAAAGAATCCTAGCAAACAGAAGGCTGGAGTGGGATTTGTGATATCTGTCACCGGGGGAGCTAGAACTAGATGCAAATGGGAGCTATGTTTGGACATCACCCATACAACAGGGTTGGTGATAGTGATAATGACTGTAAGACATTCTGAGACCGCAAGGAATATTGTTGGAAGAGGTTACTAGTACTTTAAAAAAAAAAAAAAAAAAAAAAAAAAAAAAAAAAAAAGCACTGAATGCATCTAGCACATACACTTCAGTCAAAACATCACATTAATGGTCTGACACTGCGCTTATCAGTAACTTCCTGTGCTATGCAACAAATTTATGCCTGCTGGTATTTGCAACTGCCTACAATCACTACCTAAAATCCAGCTGGCAAATTACCAAATAAACCTGTAAGATTAGGATGACAAAATTGTTCTTTGTTCACATGTTAAGTGAAGGTAAGGTATACTGAAGACAAGGAATTTCAAATGTCCTGGTAAGCCACTGTAGCCAGTGAGATTGCAGTTCAAGGAGGCCCAGCTTTGGGCGCCTGTATGATATGTTACACGGTTTCATATAAAAGTTAGTCATTTAACTCTCTTACCCTCCCTTTTCTCTTTCCCCCAGCAATACAGCTCATTCCAAACAGACAAACTGGAATGCAGCCAGGTGGGAAACTGGCGATCCAGCCCTGCAGTGAACGCTGCCACCATTCAAGAACAAAACTTCCATTCAGAAAACAGTGAACTTTTATATGCCCCGTCATATAGCTTGCCTTTCTCTTACCATTATGGACACTTCCCTGTCGATTCTCATGTCTTTGGTAGCAAAAAGCAAATGCTGCCTTCTAAGTTCGGGCAGTCTCAAGGAGCACCATGTGAAGTGGCTCGGTTTTTCTTGAGTACACTGCAGACAAATGGAGAATGCCAGTGGCATTATGCCAACTCCTTGGTACCCAGCAGCCAGTCACCATCCAAAAATCTTCCTGAGCAGCCAGTGAACATCATCCGGCATAACCTTGCACAGAGTTATGAAGGTGGGTGTCACTTTAAAAAAAGAAAAATGGAAAAGAAAAACTGTGGGGTGTCTGGGAAATATTTGTAATTGTAATTTGAAAATAGGAAATACAAGATGTTCAGGAAATACAGAAAATCAGAAACAGTGAAATGTAACATCCAGTATATTTATAGTATTTACATGTTTATCTCACTTCCCTTTACTATAAGCACTTGATTAGGAGTATTAGGAGGGAAGGGATGCCATCCAGAGGACCTGGACAGGCTCAAGAGGTGGGCCTGTGCGAATCTCACGGAGTTCAGAAAGGATGAGTGCAATGCCCTGCACATGGGCTGGGACACTCCCAAGCAGAAATACAGGTTGAGCAAAGAACGGATCAAGAGCAGCCTTGAGGAGAAGGACCTGGGTGTGTTGGTGAATGAGAAGCTCCACATGAACTTGCGATGTGCACTTCCAGTCCAGAAAACCAAACATATCCTGGGCTGCATCAAAAGCAACGTGGCCAGCAGGGTGAGGGAGGTGATTGTCCCCCTCTGGTCTGCTCTCGTGAGACCCCATCTGGAGCCCCGTGTTCAGCTTTGGAGACCCAGCACAAAAAGGACATGGACCTGTTAGAGTGGGTCCAGAGGAAGGTCACGAAGATGACAAAGGTGCTGGAGCACCTCTCCTGTGAAGACAGGCTGAGGGAGTTGGGGTTGTTCAGCCTGGAGAAGAGAATGCTCCAGGAAGACCTCAGAGAGGCCTTCCAGTATCCAAAGGGAGCTACAGGAAAGCTGGGGGGGGACTCTTTGTCAGGGAGTGCAGTGATAGGACAAGGAGGAATGGATTTAAATTGAAAGAGGGTAGATTTAGATTAGGCACTAGGAAGAAATTCTTCACTGTGAGGGTGGTGAGGCACTGGACCAGGTTGCCCAAAGAAGCTGTGGATGCCCCATCCCTGGATTTGTTCAAGGCCAGGCTGGATGGGGCTTTGGGCAACCAGGTCTGGTGGGAGGTGTCTCTGTCCATGGCAGGTGGCTGGAACTGTATGGTCTTTAAGGTCCCTTCCAACCCAAACCATTCTGTGATTCTGTGATTCTATTATCAAAGCATCAGTTACAAAAATGTATTCAACAGAATCACTTTTAGAACAGGGCAGAGATATCACCTCCTTTAATACTGGCCTTCATGCTTTGCGTTGTCAGAGCTGTGTAGTGGAATTACTGAGGTAAGTCATCACTGAAGTCAGAAAGAAACAAATGCACTTCAGACCACATACAGAAATTAAAATAAACATGATCTGTTTCTACAAAAAATGCAGGTTGTCCTTTCTGAATATGAAGTCATTCTGAGTGTCAGTACCTTACAGTTACTACACGGTATGACGAAATGAAATGCTCTGTCCTCCTGCTTCATTTAAAATGTCTTCAGTGCTCCCCCTGATCAACTGTGCCACCTCTCTGTGAAGACGGTTAGCTCAAAGGAAGCTCTGAAGACATTGATCTCTCTGAGGTGGCAACCTATAAGAAACAACCTTTCAAAGCTATAAAGTAAATAATATGAACAAGCTAAAGATACACTCTAATCCTTAGATCTCATATACATTACATTGATCTGCATACAACATTTTGATTATTTAAAAATCACCAGTGGGGGCTGGCTGTTTGACATGAAGTTGGATGGAAACATTCCTTTCTTGTAACTTCATTACAGATGTGCTGGAGGTAGCAGTAATGAAAAATAAATAAAAAATATTAGTAAGAAAAAAAGCTAGAAAAGATAGCCTCAGAATTCTCTCTATACCAGTAACAAGCATTTTTTTCACATAGGGACATAACATTAAATATTCCAGACCTGAAGGGAACATCTGCAGATGTTAAAATATGAACTTACTACAAGAGAGAGAAGATATTACCAGAGTGAACGTCTCCCATAAAATAACTTCTGCCCAGGGTTCTGTCCTTAATGGGACCATTTGAAGCCACATAGCTGACTGTCATATTTTACTTTATTGTCCTGTATTTAGGTTGAAAATAAGTAAAATTGAAGCTTCTCTTACAGCCTATCACAGGTTACTTTTTATTTTATTTTATTTTTTATTTTTTTCCCTGAGCTCCCTAATGTACTGGCGGGCTTCCTTTTGCTGCTGTTGTGGGCTGGATGTCAAAAGGAGTAGCCTTAGACCAGAAGAGATAGGAAGTGGTCAGAGCACCAAGTTTGTTGGAGTTCAAGAAACACTTGGACAATGCCCTCAGACACATGGTCTGATTTTTGGGTGGTCCTGTGCAGAGCCAGGAGGTGAACTCAGTGACCCTTGTGGGTCCCTTCCAACTTGGGTTATTTTGTGATTCTATGAGATGTTTTAGGAATGGTTTTGTCCTTCTACAGATGCTGTGTTTTTGTGGGTGAGAAAGAAGTTATATCTTTTGAGGAGAAGTATAAGGATGAAAGTAAATCAGCACCAGTAAGTCTGCAGGAACAAAGCTATCCTGAATATACATAAGTCAGCCCAGCTTTTCTTCTCTCCTTCCAGATTAATGGATGCTGTGAGACTGATTGAGAAAGTAGACCCACCTCTGACTACTCAGAGGTTGCCATCAGATATACTGAGAACTGATGTGGAAAGAGGACAGTTTGTAAAACTGACCACGGCAATAAAATTTGCCAGAAAAGCCTGGTGAGCATAGCAACAGACAAGCAATTTACCATCAGTTGGTAGATGTGGGCAGATAGCTCCCAGAAGAATTACACAGGAATACTATTGAATCTGTTTAGGGAAAAAAAAAAAAAAAAGAAAAAAAAAAAAAAGAAAAAAAAGTTTTCAACAAAATGCTGTGAGCAACTGCTGGTATTTTTCTGTTTCATCATGCACGCATACCTTCACCATTTCCTTGTGACCAGGAAAATGGAGCTCAGGTCTTCCTGGTGATTCTACTTGTACTTCAGCTTTTGTTGCTTAAGGTGGAATAGGTGGATTCTCTTTTGAGCAGAGATGTATTTTAATGGATGCTTAGCTATTGGGCATTTAATGAAAGTGACTTGGTACAATTAATTCTCTGCAAGATCCCTTACACTTGTGCTATTTAGGAAGGAAAAAAGAATATGGTCAAACTAAGACCTGGTCAGAGATCATTGCTGGAGTACACACACAGTGCTGAGACTGGGGAGAGAAAAACTGAGCAGCCATTGCATGCAGAGGATTTCTCTCTCATTGTTCCCAAGCTTGTTTCCTCTTGAGGTAGAATTAGCCCTGATGCACTTTTGCTGAGACTGCTGGCAAAAGAGAAATCTGAATCTTGGGGAGCAATTTTTGCTTCAAATTGAAAGGGGCATCTGATCTTCCTTACATTGTCAACTGCTGCTTTTTTCAGTGGTTCACTGAAAAACTGACAGCTAGTAAGCTTCAAAGCAGAGAGGATCTGCTTAGCATCATTATCTTCAGTCCAAAGGCAATGCCAAATATGACATCTGGCAACCGGGTTGGATGCTAGGGCTATTCCACATCACATCCATAGAGGCATCTGCCAAAAATGCCGTAGGCCAGAGACATTTTTCACTATGGAAAATAGTTTCTTTTGGAGAGATCAGAGATTTTAAGATGATCATGCCAAGCCATCAAAGCTCTGGAAAAGCACGTAGCAGATAAAACTGCCTGCAAATCAGATGCTGCTGCCTCAGAATCTGGTTTCAAAGCTTCTTCCATTTTTTTTTTTTTCCAGCTGGTTTACTCATCAATAAAGAAACTCTCTGTAGAGAAGGCAACCATCTTCTTAGTCAGGGATGTTCCTTTCTGCACTTGAACAGATGCATTACTACTGTGGGTATCAGAGTATTTGCCCTTCTCATAAGTTATGCTGTTGGCCTGTCTTTTTTACCTGTATGAAGCTTAGTGCCACAATTCATGCTAAAACTTAGGCAATCATGAAGATTATCAAGGAAATCCATGAAAAGGTTCTGGTTTCTCTCCACCCATCTTTCTGGCCCCCTCAGCCCCCTTTCCCAGGTTTTACCTGTGAAGTAATATGACTTCCTCCTTGAAAAAATGTAATCCCCTAAAGAGGTCATGAAGATCATTATTGTCTTAGTATTGTTTTTTGGAGGGAAAATAATGGAAAAACTAGTAATTACAAAATCAGCTCATGCCTCAGAGTATTTGCAATTAGGGTTCAGGCCAGGACACAGGGCAGATATCGAGCTAATCTACAAAAAATATCTTTTTCATTCACATGGACAATGCTAAGGTCTGTTGTATCTCTGTGTTGGACACAGAGGAATATCAGCACACCTTTGTGACACAGGAGTGTGTGACCTGAGCTCAGGATAGCAGCTCTGTTGGCTGGTCTTCAGCAAAACTAGGATTGATGAGTACTTGCTTCTCTTCTCTGAAGAACCTCTTGTACCAAGGTTTAGGAAACATACTGAAATATCATGGGGTACACGTAAACATTCAAGTGTTGGCATTTGTCTCTTCAGAACTTGTAGTAACTGTCAGGAGTATACTCTTCTGAGGTTAATGCAGATCAGAGAGCCCAAGAAAAAGTATGCAAGACACAACATGGATGAAGAGAGTTTCCCCAGTGTTGTAAAAATGGATGAGGTTTTCCAGAGATAGGATGCAAAACTCTGCTGATAAGGGCTGCATAACTTTTGCATGACGGTCTATTCAAAGTCCTGGTCTTTCTTTGATTTATGTTGGTTCTAAGATGCCTTTCCTTCATTGTTTACTGAAATAAGGGCAATGAGAAAACAAGGAACAGATCTACCTCTTAACTTCTTGGTATAAAAAGGCATGTTTATGAATGAATATCTTTTCTGCAACCATCTTTCCCATACTGGGCACCGGCTGATCCTTGACTGCACTGTGTAAAGGTCAGGAGGGAATGCGCCTCACTGCACCAGGTTAGCAGGGGAAAAGATTACTCTAGTACACTACAGCCATGCATAGACATGATGTTTTACACACCAGTTCCTCCTAGGGTAGCCTTCCTGTCGCCATTTGGATGGTGGGATGCTGAACTCTGAGCAGGCTGCCAGGGGAGGGGAGCTCTAATCTCGGGATTTTTGCTCTGTTTGCCCGAGCTGCACCCACTGTGCAAGTAGGAAAGCAGAGCTCCTTGGCAAGAATTAACAGACGTGATGCCTGAAGGACAGAGCTTGCTGTTGCAGTTGTAGGCTGCTATGAATGGAGGCAGTGTAAGTAAGTATGAAGTGCCTTCTAGAAAGCTACTATCACTCTGTTATGATATACAGCCTTAGATGTGCGAATCGTCTCTCTCACTTAGCACAGAGGCGTGATCCTGAAAGCCTCCCAAATGAATGCACTGACTTAAGTGCGTTGAATGCAAGGACTGTAAAGCATTTTCAGGGCTGGAGAATTTGCAGAGCGCAGGGGATCCTGACGCACCTGCTGAGGAAGATATGCTGCCACATGCCCATGTGCCGGATGGGTGGAGGCAATCCTGGGATGCTGCCCTTCCACAGCAGCACGGAGCAACGGGTCATGAAAGAACTCCCCATGAGGAGTCCTTCCCAGGGCATGCCTGGGTTTTTCTCCATGAAGGAAGGCAAAAGCAGGTTTTCATCCAGCTCCACCAACTGTTCTGAATGTGAGTGGGCAAAAACTACTGCGCTCTGTTGCACTGCAGGCTTATTTAACTGTCTGCTCTAACTCCACAAAAGTGCTGACAACTTTAATGGAAGCCTGCAAGCAATTAACCAAATGCTTACCTTCTTCCTCAACAAGAGAGATGAAAACCATCTTTGAGACACCGGATAGAAAAAAATTGATAATATCCTGTAAATTTCCAAGTATGGAAATTACTTCTTGGTACCAAGAAAGCAGCTATCAGCCCAGCAGTACTTGAGATTACAAAAATGAAGATAAAAAGATTGTGTCCAACTGTTTGCCTTGATGCTTCAGCTTCTTACAGATGTAGGCTCTAAAAATGGAAAAGGGCAATCTTTTGTCCACAGATGAGAGCAGAGCCATAAGGTAAGAGTACTCCTCCATGCAGTAAGAGAACAAACCCATGACTCTTGTGGAAATGTCAAGTTTGGGAAAAACACCAAAACTGGTATTCCAGCTTAGTTAAATCATGTTAGTTTTACCTCAGCAACTCTCAACATGGATACTTATTTCATGGTAAGAATGCCAAAAGTGGAGTTAAAATTATAGTGGTATAATTACACTAGTAAATTTTCTAAGTTATTCTCAAACATGTGGCTGAATCCCTGTTTTGATTTGTGATCCAAGAGGGCTCTTTTTCAACAGCTGACGAGAAGTCAGTTCACTTAGGGCTGCATATACTTCTTGGTACAGAAATGTCTGCATACAAATTAAAAACAATAACTTGAAAGGTTGTTGCTTCTTGGAGGATGGTGGGTTGATCAAGAAGAAATTGGATCCAGATTCCTGTTTAAATTCTGGTGTTAATTATGTGGTGCAACTCCCTCTGAAATTAATGAAGTTATGCATATATATATATAAAAAAAAAAAAAAAAAAAAAAAAAAAGGTACAATTGAGCTATTTCTGCTTCCTCTGTTATACATGAAGGCTTTTCCAGTCTACTATAGCACAGGGAATATTTAATTATTAGCGGGTGCAGTTATGTCAGCAACTACTCCAGGGGAACTCCAAAACTTTTAAGATGTTGAATAAAATTTTTAGAAAAACAGAAAACCCCTTTTACAAAAGGCACTTAGGGGTTCAGGACTTTCAGTAACCATGACACAAAATGGAGCTTAGGTTTAATTTGAGAAATATGGTAAGTGCTTCATTTAGCCTTTAGCATAAAACTTTCAAATACGCCTTGTAGGAGTAGTATAACTGTCAAACTGTTCATACAACATAACACGAAAAATTAGTACTCACCTAATTTTAGCCGTATTGTACAGGAGTAAGACAGTGGTTTTTTTTTCTCTTATAATTTGTTGATAGATAGGACTGTACTATAGGAAAAGTTGTGTAAACCAAGCAGAAAATGATAAAAACAATTCAAATTATTAAATGAGTTTAGCCACCATGTAAAAGCTTCAGGGATAAGATTCTCAATACATTTTAGAGAAGCCTGAATAGAAATCCTAGGTTCCAAATCTCTTGAAAATTTAAAATTTAGCTTCTGGTTTTCAGTGCTAACCCAGTTCATTACTCCTATATTCGAATGTAAAAATTTTCAGTGTATATTGTAAATTACACTTGCAGTATACATACAGTTTCACCATATAAGAGGATCTTTAAAGCAGAGATCCGGCATTACTTAAGCATTATTTCTGTTGCTCTCAGTAAACATTTTTGATATTCGATACTGTTTTTTTTTTCAGAAAAAAAAAAAAAAAAAAAGCGAAGTCTTGAACACGATGGAAAGTCAGTATCTAATACTATACACTTTCTTCCCCTTTCATTAAAAAGGCAAGTGTCCAGTATACTTCCACAGTGACAGGAAAAATAAATTCTGTTTTACTGTAATCACTGACATTTAGTAAATGTTAGACTTCCTTTGATAAATCATTTGTTGAGTTCTGAAAAGAGCTTATTAAGTCTGAGTTTTTTAAATAGCAAGTCACTTTTCCTAATATTTAGTTCTTAGGTTTAGTTTCCTGATTTGACCGTATTAACAATGACAGTGATTTATAATCATACAGTCAAATAAACAAATGGGCATTTCACATAGTAGCACGGAAAACAGTTTTAGAATTGCTTCTGAATGATTTTTGACTTTTCAGTCTGTCTTAGAGAAGCTTATCCAAAGCCACTGAGGCAAACGGGAGTGTCTCTGATGTCTTCAGTGGGACTTGGATACATCCCAAAACAAATGGGTATTAAAGTTCAGTCATAAAAAGTGTCAGAGTGTAACTATTATATGAGCTCGTCTCCAGTCATTAACATGTTTTCTCTTTCCTGCAAGTGCCCATATCAAACAGAAGATACAACCAAGATGCTCTCTCTGACAACTTTACAAGTTGCACAGCACCCATGCCAGGCAGCAGATACAAAGAAGAGATTTATGATTCCGGCATCATGAAACCCAACAAAATAGAGAACAGGATTCAGCCACCTCACCATCTTATTAAAGAAGAAAACAAGTTAGCTTTTAACAGAGACCTACAAGAAAAAATGAGCATTAATGAAAGTTCTTTTTCAAACTCAATAGCTAATTCCTTGCTGCCAAAATCAGAATGTTTCCAGTCTAAAGCTATAGGACAATTAAGTCATCTCCTACCAGTGCCCTCCGTATATGAACAAACAAGACGGATTTGTATGAAAGAACCCAAATATGGGCATATTAGTCACCATGCTACGAATCTCGATGAAGTGGACAGTGATGAGAGAATGACTGTAAAGCTCGATCATGACTCTGAAAGTGAGTGTGTGATGGATGTAAGACCCTCTGGACAAGTTCCATTTGTGCTTCTAAATTATCACCATGTTTTAGCTAAACATGGCACATTTCAAACTTCATCATGTACAGCAACAGGACATGTAGGAGAAAATTACGGATACAATTCTGAGGAAGTAAATACATTTATTTACAAAAACCAAAGCCCCTCATCAGCTTCTTCTCCAGAAACCCACAAGGAAACTGCACTACCCCATTATATTGGAACTTCTGTAATAATAGCCAATGGAAGGTGACGGTAGTAGTAAAGTATTTACATGTAATCGAGAAGCCAAACTGTAATGATTTCCAAAAAGCATGAGTAAACATGGTTACATTTACTGAGCATAGCTGAAGGTCAATGAGGGACAGACTTGTGTGTTCCTGGCAAGCCATGTGTAACAGCACCTTCAAGGTCGGGAAAAAAGAACACATCTAGCTTCAGTGCTTCGTTGTCAAAGATTAAGCTCTGGTGCCAGTGAGAAGACTTGTTACAGATCTTATTTTTGTTATTTTATAGTGTGCAACAAAATTAAATGATAGGTGTTATATGCAGAGATTTATATGAAGAACATTTTTTTTCCCTTAACCCCTCCTTCTCAAAATGCATTCAAGATTTTTTTTTAAACATTATCATAAACTGTACATTCTAGTTTAGGTATTTTTGAGAAACTGTGTGAAACCTTACATCAACTCTCCACCCATATGTTAAATATCATGACAAATGAACTTTGTTTAAAGAGTGGTGATTTTTAGTATCTGTAATACAGTTATACAAACCAAACAGAACTCAGTTTGGAACACGATTATTTGTTAATTATCCAAAAGTTTTTAAAATAAATCAAATCTGATTTTGATTTATTTAAGATAGATTTCAGTATTTGGAGATTGTTACTGCCACCATTTAACTTAACAAGGAATGATATCATGACAAATTAATACATAAAAAGATACATATTAAAGGGTTACAGGTCTTGTCATGGCGAATTGGGACAAATCACATAGCAGGAACTAAAGATTATTCCCCATAAAAATGTAATAAGAAAAAGAAACTTCTAAAAAGTGTATTCCACTGAATATTCTGGGAGAATGCTGTGTAGTTTTTCAAACCAGCTAATCAAAAATACATTTTAATAATAGCACCAGAAAATGTTTTATTTATAGTCAAGGGAATAATGAACATTTACGCTCTATTTTAAACTTACTAGTAACCTTCTGAAGTTTGAAAAGTTCGTTTTTTAACACACTGCACTTCCTTAAGCATAAATCTCATCGTCAACACAAAGGTAAGACTTATATTTGCGTGATTCATGCACTTCACAAATTATGTCAGTGGACAATCTGAATAAGAAAAGTCAGAAGTCATTGCACAACCACAAGAAACAAGATTGCACTTGAAGTAAAGCCAGGTACATCATTGCTTTGAAGTGAACCCTTCACACACATCTCGATTTGTGTCAATAAACTAGAAAGCAAAAAGCATACAGTATATATTTAGATTCTGCCCAGCCTGTTAGGAATGGATCCCCCCCTTGTTTTACCTTCTTTGTAAAGTTTGCAAAACAAGAAATAAGAAAACATACGTTTTTATGTGTGTTTTCCTGAAAAGCTGGTCCAGTTTGTCGTTCACCCACTTCCAAAACCTTCAACTGCTTTTGATAAAACAACATATGGCTCCTTACATAATAGGTGTAAATAACAATAAAGGTTTTTGGAGAACTGAGTCAGCCATATTTAGCTACATTTCTTAGCCCCATTCAAAGCTAGTTTACATTTTAGAAACTTCTTTTCTCTTACCAGACTCTCTCCAAAGAGACCTTTGCTACAGAAAATGCTTACCTGGCTAGTGCAATATGGAAAAATACTTGCTCATGGATTGCACCTTGTCAGATAAAAATGTAATGAAATACACATTTTTTTAAAGTACACGTTCTCCATCTTGTATGTACAGCAATAATATTCAGTCACCTCCTTGCACGTATGGATTGCTATGAGTAAACAATAATAGTGTTAACGTGTTTGAAAATAATCTTCAGTATTTTTATTGTTTTCAATTAAAAGTTTAACATAGAAAGCTTTATTATGAAGCTAAATCAGTATTCACTTTCGAAATTCACAGCTGTCTGACTTAATTTGCTAAAAAAAGATACATTTCATGACAAATATAAGCAAAAATACCTAACCAGTCACTATGAGAATAGCGACTTTTTAGCAAGAATAAAAAAATAGCAAAACCAAACCAACATATTCACTTTAATTGTACTACTTGGTTTTTCTAAAGCTAGAGAAGAATTTCTCCAGAAATGTTGTGAGTCAGTATTATTATCATTCTGATTTCATTAATTGATGAGACTCAAGCTGGTTTTATAGTGGCTTTATTTAATAGCTTTCCCAGCCAGAGTTCCTCACAAACGCACCCAACTTCTTAGAAGATACAGTTATGCTACGACTTGTATGTTAATTTTCTTAAATTAAAACCATACCCTATTAAGGAGTAACTGACATTGTTTGCATCATTAAAAAGAAACCTGATGCACATCTCTTTCATACTACATGTCTCTCCATACATACCTCATTAGCGCATTGCTGCACATGAAGTCAATCTGGTGTATTTTTCTGTTCTTATATGTTATTCTCATAATAAAAACATGTTTTCAGGAATGTACAAATTAGGCTTTGGTTAAAAAACACCATTACTATTTTTCAGTAAAATACCACAAAATATTTTCCAGCCTCTAGCTTGTTATTCACACTTCCAGGCTTTATTCAACAAGCCTGAGTAGAGGAGGTGTTCCATCACTCTCCCACAGATGTTTTGCAGTATATGACATTCAAATACACAAATTTTCCCCGCTAGAAAATAATGAATCAATTATGCATTCACATATGATAATACAGAGTAGGTTTTAGAAAAGATCTGTGATTATAAAAGCAAATGTGTGAAACATTTTTCCTGCCATTCTAAAATAGAAATAGCAATTGCATATTCACATCTGGAATGTGAGTACATTATACTGAGAGAAAAATACAAGTTCAGACATCGACTTTTAGTCAGTTAAACTACAGATGTTTATAGTATGCTATTACTGTAGAATGTGGTACAGCCATCGACAGTGGCAAATTTTCTAATAATTGGAAAAAATTATGTCATGTAAGTGGAGTGTGAATTGCATTATGTTATGAAAAATAACTTAAGTTCTCTCCATCATACTTATTCGAGCCAGTACAGATATCTTTATCATAGATACCTTTATCATGCAACTTGATGGGATTTAAAATCTTGGGGGAGGTCAGGCCTAGCAAGTAAAGTCTATGCAGAATGAAAAAGAGAGTGAGAAGGGTAATTTACCAAAATATAAAGTTGGAAATGTTAATCCCATATTGATGTCTCAAAAGTTTTTATCCTATTAATAGAAAAAGTTCAATGTAAACAAGGTGGTAAGGGAACAGACTTCTCTCCAGGTTACAACCATGTAATTTCAAAAGGGCATTTAAGTAATTGAATGAAATTAAGCACAGTGGACTATAGGTGTAAAATCTGCTAATAGATCACTGAGATAAAGTGGAAATGCTATCTTTATGAATGGGATACCTGCCAGATATTAGCATTTCTCTAGAAATCACAAAACACAACACCAAGCATTTTTTTCAACATTTCAGTCATACTTCAAAAGCGACTCAGAGAAAATTTAATTTCATTTTTTCCTGAACATTAGATTTTGCTTTTTTTTTTTTTTTTTTTCATATATGATGCAGATATGAGCTATTTGGCAAACGTAGGTGAAAAAGCACGCAAAACAAACAACCTATTAATGCTCAGAATTATATATGTATTCCCTAAAAATGTAAAGCATTTTTGCTTATTTATTATGTAAAACAGAACTGTTAAAATGATAATAAAGTCCTGTAGCCAAAGGAAAAGTGAGTTTGATTTTTTTTTTTACCAGAAAACACAAGGTTTCACAAAGAATAAAACTGTATATTTGAAAATTTATTTCAATTATAACACTATATCTGACAGTTAGTGTATCATAAAATACAAGGAATTATGTATGCTGTTTAAGCCACATTGCATTTTAAAGGGAGAGTCTTGGAGAATGGAAAATAACACAGAATCACTAATGAAACACCCTAATGCAAGATATTCAAATACAGCATGAGTTTACAGTTCATCCCTGCAGTTCTTTTTTGCTTAGTTGTTTGCTACATGATGATACTCTGCTGCATGTCACCATTTTTTGACCTCTGTTCTAACTTCAGTCCAGATTTAATTTCTTTGGTGTCTGATCATTGCTGTGCATCACTACTGTAACTTATGCATGCAAATGCTTTTATCAAGCCAGCTTCCCCCAGGAATGAATCAACTGTTAGCAGCACAAATCTTTTTCACGACACCTACTAAGCTGTACTTCAGAAAAATTTGATGTAGATATTGCATATTACAAAGTAGTTGCAGAGAGTAATTGTTTAGACTGCTGAGGTCTTGTAGCTGGATCAGAAAAAGAAAAAGAAAAATAAATTAAAAAACCCCAACAGTTGCACAATTAAACAGCAGCATAAAGAATTAAATACTTTAATATTATTTCTAGATAATAGCCCTTGAAGTATATTATATTTGCTGGATAGATTTTAACAACGCTCTGAAGTCTTATAAAACATTTTAATAGAAGTAAGATGTACTATTTGAACTCTTAAATGTTAAGTACATTAATACTTTTTCAAATCTTTGGAAACAGCATTGGTTCTGTCTGGACATAACCTGCTTACTCTCTCTGAACACAGACGTGCCAACACACCCTGCTTGCTCTGCAGAAGTTTTCTTATCAATAAACAATCTCTATAGATATTTTCACAATGTGTAATTCAAGAAACCTTATAACAGTCTCGGAGAAAAAAATGAAGTCACAGAAATATGGACACCATAATAAATGTTTTTGAAAGCACTTCATCAAGAAAATAGTTTAAGATATGACATCAGCCTCACAATGAAATAAGTGGTTTACTAATCTAGACATTTAATAAAATTAAACATTTTCAGTGCATTACTTCTGGGTCTGGAGATGTCTGATTCTCTCCATACCTATATTCAGAGACCACACTACACCACATTTGTCTGTCTTATGTAAAGAACAATAATAAAAATGATTTCTATACAAAAATGTTGTGGTTTTCTGGGTGTGCCAAGTTTGCCATAAAAAGAACAAGATTACTGGCTGTGCTCCCCAAATACCTTAAGATGAGTGCGGTATAGGAAGGTTCACGGGCTTTGGCAGTAACAGCTGCTAGCCAGAATGACCTGATTCCGCTGCTCTGTATATAACATGAATTTTCTTTGTGAAGTTCTTTGGTTCTTCTGAAGGAAAGGTCAAGTCTGTAACAAATGCTTTATCCAACTCAAGGCTGTTTCCACAAGACAGAAGGTAGTAGTTTTACACACACAGGAAGAGGCCACTAAAAAGCTGAGGCAAAGTGGTATTCCCACACCATCTACCTATGCTCTGACAAATCCACACTTGATTAGTTCTTATTTATAGAAAGGAAGTTCAATGCTAAGTTTCAATGCAAACCTTTCCAGAATAATCTTACAACTCAAAGCAAGAATAAAACATGCTTTTCATTAAAAAAGACTATGAAGAAATCCAAAATGGAATGATAGCAACCATGAAATATTGCAGCGTTTTACTATTAAAAAATACATCTGCCTTCTGCTCACTGTGATAGCTTAGTGAAGTGAAATTTTGCAGGTACTCCATTATGTCCTTCCAACAGGAACGTGTTTTATCATTTTTCCCCATCATTCTTATAAAGTACTTATCCCTAGCATAGAGAGAGCATATTTTAAGGAAGCAATTCAAGTCAAAACCTGATGCCCAGCCTGATCATTAAAAGGAATCTCTGCAGGCACTCATCGGTGTATCTGAAATACGAGTGATATCAATGATGTTTCCTATTGGCACAGTATCCTGTACCAAAACAGAGATAGTGTTTTAGCTACAAATTTCATATTGAGATACAGATCTAAAGTTTTGTAAAACTGTGTGGTTGAAAAAAACAGTACCAGAATTTTGCTTTTCCCAGCTGACCAGCAGCAGCATGCAATGTTTATGAGCTACTTGAAGGAAAAGGTAAAAAAGAAGTGAAGATGCACAAAGATGTGTACATACACACACGCACACACACACACACAAACACGCTATATATACGTATATATATCTATATATAAACGGGCTCTTTTTTATTTAAACTTTATCAACTCAGATTCAAATTTCATTCAATTATAATACACATCAATATTTGGTTCTGGAATGAAGGTAGCTGCCAAAATTTAACAGCCCAAAGTAGTTTTGAAGCATCTGGTAGGAAAATGTAAAAATCGGTGTTCATGTGTATCATTTTAACTAAGCCAATTAACAGCTGTTTACACTCCACTGTACTATGAAATATTGGTGTGCAGTCTCATATGATGCAGATCACAAGGGAAAACAAAACAGCAGGCGACAGACAACCAGGCACGCACACTTATATACTGTGATATGGAGCAAAAAGTCCTAAATGTACGAGGAACAACTTAATTTTTAGCACTTGCTGCCAAACCACCTAAAACCTAATATGTGAGGATTACTCTAAATTACCATTACAGACTAGCTTCCTTGCTTTAAGACTTCTTGGCTTTGTAACTGAAACAATCTACTAACATGTTCAGATTGTTTATGAGGTGAACTTTAACCAAAAAAAAAAAAGAAAACATTGCTGGCTAGTAGACAGAAGTCCTTTGTGGAAACCAATTTGGCTGATCCACCTTTAGTAGGGACAAGGTAACATAATAAGCAGTGTTGCCTACTTGAGGAAATGAAGCTGGCCACATCACACCTATGATAAACTTTTCATTTGTAGAGAACCATTTGAAGTGCTCTGGTGGCCAGCCTCCTGGTACAAATTCATCTTGCACAGGAGAAAACCCAACAAGCTGCCTATCACACAGATGCTCCCACAGTGCCTACCTCACGATATTTTCCAAACATGACCACACTAACACTGTGCAGCCAGCCCCAAAAGCAAGTTATTTCCAAGTCAGCACATGTTAAACCTCTTGTTCCCAGTGGTTAACAGCAAAACCAGATGCCCTACTTTGGGAAAGGAGGTGTGAAACCAGAAATGATGGAAGAGAATTTGGACACAGGTAACGGTGTGTTTTCTTGTTTTCACTGTAGTAACTGTTTACGGCAGAGATCTTAAGGAGTGGGGCATTTTCTCTTACTTGTTCTCTTAACTACTTTACCAATACAGTGGAATTACTATTAAACTCCAAACTGTTTAGACTTCAATCCCCTGGAATGGAATCCTATGATAACCCAGATAAGAGCTTTTCAACTAGGTGCTACACCAGTCATGACCTCCAGTGGGCTATTCTTATAGGGCTAAAACCTCTTGGAAGACTGTAATTTAAAGGAAATATGAGATGATTTGCTTAGATCCAACTGAGCAGGAAAAGCAAAAATATATTGGTATAACCAACCACAGTTCTTACGAGCTGATGGAAAACTCCAAAAACTCAAGGCAGCCATGACAGAGTTGCAGACCTGAGACCAAAGCACAGTATGTAAACTGTTGTACAGGTCCATATGGAGAAGAACCAAGTCAGCAAGGTTCTACTTAGACCTGAAGCTAAGCACAGCGGTAAGCCCACTAATTCAGAAATATACAATGAGCTGTTCTAGATGATTCCACTGCAGACAACAACAAAAAAACCTGAATCTAGTTAATAAAAACATGGTAAATATGTACATCTTGTACTGTATTGCGCTAAGCACAACGAAAACACCCCTTCTGAAAACAAAACATTTTGCCAAATACAGTGCGTAATCGAAGAAAAAGTTCTGTTCATTACAAAGTACTTATTTGAAATCCTTTTAAAGAATAGGTGCTTATAAAGAATGGCAACATAGATGTGTTTTTAAGTTAATGCAACAGAATAGAGAACTTTAGCAAAAGATAATTCCTTCTTCTTAAACTCTTGAAGTTATCCATCTCAAAGAACAAAGAGATTAGAAATTGGAAGAAAAAAAAACAAAACAAACAAACAAAAAAAAAACGCCACCAACCACCCTCCCACCTTTAAGCAAGTTTAGCTGCTTGGTGTTGAATAGTAAAGAGCCTCCTTTTGCGTTGTGAGCTCTGAGGACTATTAATGCTTTGGAATTATGAGGTTTCTCAGCATGTCAAAAGAGTTGCCGTCTGGATGCACAGACTCTACACCTTTGCCTTCTTCATGAACTTGAAGGAATCCATAATCATCTATCCCAACTATCCATGCAATTGGGCCCTCCTCATTGTAGAGATGGACTTGCTTACCACTGTCATTAAAGAAAACCAGACAGTTATGAATTAATTGATTGCAGAAACAATAAGAAAAAAACATAGAGAAACAATAAAAATAGCGCATATGACAATAACCACAATAACATAAAAATATTCTAGTAGAACATCCATACTTCATGGATTATTAACAGAAAATGTTTTTCAGCAATATTTTCTATTTCCTGTTTTAATTTCTTTCTGTGGAATTAACAGTAACACTCCTCCCCCCTTTTTTTTTCTTTTTGTAGAAGACATGAGTACAGCAGCTTTGTAAAATACCTAGAAACACTCTTTAACCTGAGCTAGTCCATTGATTTTACTATGTGTTATATTCACTCTCACCATAGAATCACATCCTACTTAGGAATATATATTTCAGTTAAGTCACCAGTTTTTAAGGCAACCTGGTAAAACATTTAAAATGGAAGATAAAACATCCACAAATTATCTCTAACTTTCTTAAAAGAGAAGAACATTATGCTTACCTGTGTATCCAGTACTTGTAGTAACGGGGAAGAACTCCATTGGGCCCTTTCTCCTGAAAAATATCTATAAGCCTCTCTAGCACAGTTACAGTTCTTGCAATAAGGCAATCTGCAGTTAAAGGCTTCAGTTTTGTCCCCTCTTCCTTATTAAATTTTGTGATGAGGTCATTGATGCAGATGGTGGGGTTGCTGTTATTCACATTAAATCCAAAGCCTGAAGAAGACAAACCAAAAGAATGGGACAGGATATGTAAATATGACTATTTTGTCTCTACTAAAATGTTCGTACTTCAACTAGCTGATATATTATTATCTCTGAGGATTTTTTCCAGTATTTCTTCAGTCTCTTACATCTTTAGATCTTTCTATTTGCATAATTACAAATTACAGTCCAGATTTGACTTGTTTCTTGTCCTTAAAGTGCCTCTTCAAAATTGTAGAAGCAAATCCAGTACAGTCCTCTCAACAAAACACCACCCTATCATGGAGGTTTACAAAGATGTGAAGTGGCAACTTGCATATTGCTTATAATAATATCAAAGTGAAAAATTCTTTTGCTCACTCTAAGAAGACAGGTAATTAGCTAATTGAGAGCAAATCCTTGATCATACTCTGAGATGCAGCTTTATCTTTCAGTTTAAAAATTAATTAAGAGTACTTTCTGTTTACTACAGTTAGCTGATTTCATTTTCTGAATTAAGCTTTGTTACTCAGCTGATAAGACTTGTTTGGCTTGCTGTGAAAAGCCCAGAAGATTTAAGTTTGCTGGGTAAGACTCCAGTTTGCTTAATCTATTTTACCACAGCATATCCTTTAGAAGCCTCAAGTCTCTCACTGAGATTTCTCCAGCTATAATAACGTTGGCAGAATGCCTTTCTTATTTAAATATGCCTCCTGGGGCCTTTTTTGCAGCCTGCTGAAACAGGCTTCAAGGGATGTAAAGAAATATATTGTATTACCTGTTTATTTTTTCTCCTAATAATTTGGATTTTCTTTCCTCAGACATTTGGGATAAAACACCAGTCCTGTCAATCAGGTTTAGACATGATGCACCTCCATCTGTAGGAAGGTCCAGATGCATTGTTTTGTAAATTTGCTATTAATGAGACTGTTCATATATGGAATTAATTTGTATTAACCATGAGGAGAAGGATCTCTTCAGTGAAAAGGAGTTTTTGACTTCTAACTAATCGGAGAATGTGTAGAAGAAAGCCACAGTAATATCAATGCCAGGATATCAATCTCACTGAAATGAGGAAAGATGTATTATCAGGAAGACACAAAGGAAAATGAACTGGAAAAAATAATATGCCATGCCAGCAGATCACAACTCAGCTGTTTAAACTCAAATATAATACAAGTGAAGAAAGAATGACAGTACTCATTATGCTCTGTTATGTACTGTCAGGGTGCAAAATGCAGCCTTTGCATCCATCTGCAGGCTAAAGGCACTCAGGTGTGTATGTATGGAGATCACTAGTTTCCTAAAACTGAAATGGACATGAGAAACATACTGAGATGATGAGCTCAGATGAGGCAGTAGCATCCGGGTCCTGCACCTGGGGCGCAATAACCCCAAGCAGAGCTACAGGCTGGGAGATGAGTGGTTGGAGAGCTGCCAGGCAGAGAAGGACCTGGGAGTGATGGTTGATAGTCGGCTGAATATGAGCCAGCAGTGTGCTCAGGTGGCCAAGAAGGCCAGCAGCATCCTGGCTTGCATAAGAAACAGTGTGGCCAGCAGGGCCAGGGAGGTGATCGTCCCCCTGTACTCGGCTCTGGTGAGGCCGCACCTCGAGTACTGTGTTCAGTTTTGGGCCACTCGCTACAAGAAGGACATGGAGGTGCTCGAGCGAGTCCAGAGAAGGGCTACGAAGCTCGTGAAGGGTCTGGAGAACAAGTCTTACGAGGAGTGGCTGAGGGAGCTGGGACTGTTCAGCCTGGAGAAAAGGAGGCTCAGGGGTGACCTTATTGCTCTCTACAGGTACCTCAAGGGTGCCTGTAGCGAGGTGGGGGTTGGTCTGTTCTCCCACGTGCCTGGTGACAGGACGATTGGGAATGGGCTTAAGTTGCGCCAGGGGAGTTTTAGGTTGGATGTTAGGAAGAACTTCTTTATCGAAAGGGTTGTTAGACACTGGAACGGGCTGCCCAGGGAAGTGGTGGTGTCACCATCCCTGGAGGTCTTTAAAAGATGTTTAGATGTAGAGCTTAGGGATATGGTTTAGTGGGGACTGTTAGTGTTAGATCAGAGGTTGGACTTGATGATCTTGAGGTCTCTTCCAACCTAGAAAATTCTGTAATTCTGTGATTCTGTGATCTGGGAATAAGCATGGTGGCAAAAATGTAGACAGCTAATCTGAAAAATATGAGGTGCTCAGGGCATCTTGTCTTGCCCATGTGAGAAGAGTAAATAATAATAATTTAACACTAACCTTGCAGCATATTGATGTGACTAAAACTTCCAATTCTAGGGCTAGTATTGGCTTGAGCATCTGCGCACTGTTCTCCCCCACTCTGAGCAGGCATTCCTTAGCTCCACACAGAGGTAGACAGAGCTTTTGCAGGTCAGGCACGTTGGCTGTCTCTTTCAGTCCATTTATATTTGACTACCTATGTCTGTTCTGAATCTGGCCCTTACACCAAAGAAGTGTATTCTGCAGAACTCCTCTTCCCAAAGTCCTATAACAACTAAGTACTTTTTAAAAAAATAATGTTTTAAATGTGTTCTTTTTTCCTTCCTTTTTCATACAAGTATGAACATGAACCATGCCATCTGTGAGGCCTCAAGCATACAGTACAGGTGAGAAGGCAGGTCTGTCTCTTGCCCACCTCTTCTTCTGAGGTACTTCTTAGAGCAGTGAAGCCACGTACATGACCTGTGATTTTGATCATTACCCTCATGGGATTTTCTTTATGAGTGCTAAGTAATCTGTGGGGTCTAGGAAAGGAATCTGCATGACGGTAGAAAGAGGATGATGCATCTAGCTAATCTTTGCTGTTGCAGAATTTTGATCTCGTTGCTACTACTAATAAAAGAAATTAGGTGTCATGAGTCACCCCTACTGCTCTCAGTGCCATCACTGAAATGATGGAAAAGATCCTTGGCATAGTATATAACAAGTAACTTTCTTTTGGTTGGAAGCTTCTAAGATTAAAAATTGATGAAAATATATAATTTGTTTATACTTCAGAGCTATCATCACCAAGATGACTCCTATGGGCATCAGAGAGAATGCATACGGCAAGTTTCCATTTTAATTTAAATGTTTTGGTGTTTGCAATAAGCAGCTCAAGGTGCAAATCTAAGCTGTCATGTGCAAAGAGACATTTGACAAGAGGAACAGTTTTTAAGCCATTATTTGCTTTTCTTGTGTTAACCAGCTCAAGCCCTGGAACAACACATGGAAGCTGTAAATGGTTGATGGGGCACAGAGAGACTCTTTAAGCATCTCAGTTTAACGTCCATTCCGTAAATGTAGACCATCTCCAAAATGAGGATATAACAATTAAACAGAAAATATAATTGTTGGGCAAGCTTCACAGAAGAAGGTGGTGGAAATACTTCGACTTTGATGTCTTTCCCTGTTAAAGCACTGCCACTTGCTGGAAAATACACATACAGTCTTTTTGGGACTGGCCTTGCTACCTTTTTGGAATCAGCCTTCCAGATAGACTGTTCATCTTCAAAATGAACAAATAGTCTGTCATTTTGCCCCTCCCAGCCATCCTAACCACTTTGCAAATTTTATGTTTTCGGAGAACTAAAGAAAGAGAGTATTTAATCAAATAATTACGACACTGCTGCTTCACTGGTAACATGCCAATTTCTGAAAAGATACCAACAGAAGCAAGTTACAAATAAATTTAAAAGGACAAAAGGAGAAATGAAAACATTACAATCTGTACATAGCTCTTTCTCTCCTGATTTAAATGGCATGTTATTTATTTACCTATTTGTCACGTTGGAAAAAAAATGAAAACCAAAAAAATCATACATTTTTCTGTATATTCTACTAGTTTTGCAATAGATCAAGGACATTTTCCCTCTCTCTTGTAATGCTCTTTCTTTGAACCCCACTACACCAGCCCAGATGCTTGCATTTATGTTTTCCTTGTCAAGCATATGGAATTCTTAAGAAGAATGAAAACATTTACTTTATGTGCTTTCTTTTGTTTTAATACTGTGCTTTATTTCCTTACGCCTGCTGTCATTATTTCTCCTTGTCCTTATCATTTGAAATCATAAAAGACATTAACAGCAAATTTCTTTAGGAAAAAAAAAAAGAAGAAAGTATAGAAAAGCTTAAAAATAGACATTTACCAATAAGTATATGAAATGTTGTTTCAATAAGTGTAGAGGTTACCAGAACTCCACCAAGCTTCATAAGATCACTGTAATAAATATCATTTGGCCATTTTACTCGCAGTTCAATGTCCTAAAGAAACAAAACCAGACACACTTAGAAACAATTTATTCTGAAACTGATTATAAGATCATGGCTCATTCATCACTCCATATTCTATATTTTCTGTACCTCTTTACCACACTGGATGTGATACTGTCAGCTCTTCATAATATGAACTTATTTAAGGGTTTCACAAATGTTACTGATAAAATCATGGTATCATGGTTACATGGTCTACTAAAGAGGTTGACAGCTGTCAGAGAAAAGTTTAAATTTAGTTAAAAATAAATAAATAATGGTAGATAATAAAGTCTTATAGTAACCAAAAAGGAGAACTAAAGATAGTAGAGATTTATAGAGATATAGTAGAGATTTATAGACTCAAAATCATAAGGTTTTATAGAATTCACTTAATTCATTATGCGCTATTAAAGAACTGAAAGATCTGTTCAAGAAAGATGAAAACTGGCAGCAAGGGTGGGTCACTGCTGATAAAGTGTAAGTGATCAGAGTAAATCCACAATAATATCAACTCTACATTTGAGGATCTTTGAAGAAACCAGACAAGGAGACAGTGATATCTTGAATTTAGCAGACAGGAGAAATTCCAGTTCACAACTATGTAAATACTTCAGTAATATTCTAAATATATTCATGCTTTTCGGCAGCTATGCTGAAGCAACACAGTGGAGCTGGAAACACAAACTGTGCTGTATGACACCGTTCCAGTGCAATAGAGAAGTTTTTGTTGAAACCATAGAACTGAACTGAACTTTGCAATGGCTACTTAAACACAAAAAGAAAGCAATGTGCTTCTTGTAGTTTGAAAAACTGCATATGACCGTATCCCAAGAGGCAGATTATGGGAGGTGCTCCAGGACTACAAGAGCCATATTCCCTGCTATTGTAGATTATAAAATCCCTTTACAGGATGTGTGAAAACTGCACCTGGGTCCATGTCTATTTCTCTGACAGATTTAAAGGCCAGAGAGGAGTCCATTACACATACATTGACAGGAAATACTAACTGATTTTGCTATCAAAGCATTCTAAGATAATACCACCAATTTATATTAATTACCAACTTGACTCTTCACACTGTGAAAGGATTTAGAGAAGACTCTTGAGACATACAAAGTATGCCACAGTTATACAGTATTATCAGTGTTAAGAGATCTTCTGAAGGTAACCAAAGGAGATGCCCCTATTCTTTCTGCAAAAGAATGACAGTGTATTCACTAGATCTTAATTAGGGAATCCATATGCCTGTAAGACACTGGGCACTTATTTAGCATGGCAACTGAGGTCAGAAGCAAGCATGAAAAGCAAACAAGTCTGTGGGGTATTTTCATGAGACAAACTACACAGTAAAGACGTATGCTGTTTGCCACAAAACAGAGTGACAAGGTTCTGCATAACTATCAGTGTGTCAAAGAATTGATGGGTAAGGCACAGTGGGAATGGAGCATGTTCTCATTTTCCTTTACTAGAGTGAGATTTCTGCTGTTTTCAGAATGGGAAAGCAAAACACTCTCTGGATATAAGCTTGTTTGAATTTGCAGCACTAACATTTGACAGGAAAACTTACAATTGAACTGTCAGAGTTTGTCAAAAGAGAGTCCAGAACAAAGGCCTCAATTGCTGCCTATTTAGAGCTGCAAACATTCATGACAGAATCCTAAAAACGATGACTGAATGATAAACTGAAACACATGCATTTCATATCTGTCTATGGAAATCCTGAAATGGACTTTGGGCATAACAAACCCCATTAGAATGTGTTAAAGAAATATTAAGATTCCCCATACTCCCACAGAGGTAAAGAAATTCAGAGGTAAGAATAAAAACACTTCTCTAAATTAGCCAATTGTTTTCAGCTGCTACAGTTTGTATGGCATGACTGTTCATTTGACATAAAGAAAAGCCCTGCAATACACAAGTCTAAATAAAGGGGAAATTGAAGCTCTGAGTTTCAGACAAATCCTTGAAATTCCTTGCTTCAATGTACTTGAGTCCAGACCCGTAACACTGTTTTAACCCATTGTCTAGGACTTGACTTCCTGGGGAGTGGGATGGGACACCACAACAGAATTCAATCCTCTCAAATATCCCCAGGAAGACTTCTTAGTATGTATTTCTCTACTTGAAAAGAGATTCATCAGCTTTGCCTGGGTCATACCAAGCTAGTGGGAAGACAGGAAGTATCCAAATAAGTTTGGTATCCCAGTATCTGCATTAGTGGTACATATTATCTTTATAGTACTATTTAGTACATCAGTCACATTCTTCCTCTTGAATGCAATAAAATACAAAATGCCACAGTATATCGGGGTAGGCATACAGAAGCAAAACCACCTTCATTCATAAATTAACTCCTTCCCCAGTCAGACTCATATTTTATAAAACTAACCTTTGTCCCTTCTATTCTAAATGGTTAAATTATTCACTCTAGCCAAATATTTTATATTGCAAATTTTAGCCTGAAGCATTTTGTTTTTATAGTCAAGTTATGAAGCACTGAAGTTAGAAGGTTTTAATAGAAAGGCTGACAGACCCTAAACTTCAGCAAAGCTACTGGGTGCCACTATAATAAAGTTCATGTGTAAATGTGTATAAGTCATTGATTTTCTGTAATATAGGAAACATATGCTTTAGTTAACTACTTCTGTAAAATACCGAAGTTTTATAGTTAGCAAATATTAGGAAATGGTAACATTAAAAAGGAGATATATGAGGTGATGAAGAAGACTGGTTCTTCATTTTAATACTGATGACAGGACACTTGATTCCCTCTTGAGAGCAATACTCCTAAGTTCTTGCCTTAGAAATCAGTTTTCAACTTTAAACAAGGGTTGGAAAAATCCTTTAAAAGGGATAAAATGACCACTGAAACAGAACTGACAAAAAAAAGCAGAAAAGGATTTGTCAGTTTTATTCATTTTTCCTTCCTCCCTCTTCCGCAACTCCTTCAGAACCAAAGCAAATCAACTCAATTGTTAGACAAACAAAAAAGACATTTTCTTTATTGCTGAAGACTGAGTCTTAAGTTTCATCAGATTATGAGTGAAATGAGGGCAGTATACTTAATCAACTCAATAAAAGACAGTATTCATCATATGCATACTAGATTTCTTACTACCTATAAATTAAGAATATATGAAGGCTAAACTTACTACTGTTGTTTACCACTGTATTAGTGTTGAGTCATTCAGTGCAAAGAAGACGTAGTAAAAACTCAGAATTTCAGGAAAATGGAAACAGAAATAGAAATTTTGATAAAATTAAAGTGAGATACCTCATATCCTGGTATTGATCTAACTGACTCTACCATTGCCAAGGACACTAGGTGTTGAATGAAAGGAATTCTCTGGCCCAGGTTGGAATGTAGAGGAACTGTGATATGTAAAGTGGATAGTGCACAACCCATGGGACTGAGCCAAACATTTCCACCACGACCTGGGGAGGGAAAAAAAACACGATTTCAACACAAGAAAAAAAAATATTAAAAACATCACTTTGTTAATGTAGACAACTACAGAAGAGAAAGATTCAATAGTACCAACCTGAGAACATACAATAAGTCCTACAAAGGAGTTTCCAAACTTATTTTGAAATTTAAAAAGTTAAAGTGCAAAGCTTTAACTTTCTTAAATTAAAACAAACAAACAAACAACAACAACAAAAAAGCAGGCTGTTTAGAGTGCATTCTGCTACTGGTTTCCTATAATGTCCTAACTTACTTGCTTCCAAGCTCCGCCTGGTATTTGGGAACATACGCATTTCAAATAATCCTTCTTTGAGTGAAGAAATATTTGTGAAGATCCTCTGTGTGTGTGTCTACAAATCCATACACATTGTGAATCAACTTGACACAAGTGATATCAGAGTCAGAAACCAGGTAAGTGACTTTATATAGACGTGTGCTCAGAAAAGCTTATTACGCTGGGCACTGTGCTTTTCTAATAAACTTAAAGTGGCTTTTATATCAGTTGTAGCACTTTTCTAGACAAGAGGCATAACCTGCTTGTATTTTCTTGCAACAGATTGTGAAAGCCCACATGACGTTTCAAGACAGTCCTGTAGACTCAACAAAACCTCTCTGACAAAAGTCTTCCAGTCTGACAACCCAGTCTTGTTCTAGTTAAATCAAACCGGAGTTCTGATTTGGAAGTCTGAATTGTATTACACTAAATGTAGTGATGGCAGTTTCCATGACTGGAGACTTTCTGGCAGAAAGTAGAAGACCACTAAATCATTTCTGCAAAAGCCACCAAACATCCTGAAAATGTTTACTTTGGTCTCTGTTAACTTAGGTTTTGAGTTTAAATCCACAGTTCAAGCAAGAGGAGAAGAGAACATTATTATTCTGTAGTTAATTATCAAAAATACTCATAATGTATCTTTAACGAAGCTATGTGACATTAAAATGTCCTATTTTGTATGTTTAATATGCATTTATTAGCACAAGAAGGAAATTTACTAACCTTTCCCTTGTGTTTGTCGAACAGCAATTGCTATTAAACCCATCTCCTCAGGCAACTTGAACATTAACCTGCCAATTAAGGAAAAAAAAATGCTTATCAGCTGAAACACTAAGCTACATTCATGAAAATCTAGGTTTAAATATCAGGTAATATTTTACTTTAACATTGCACTACCATTTATCCGTTTTCAGTTAATATTTATTCTTGACCAAAAAGCATTAGAATATTAAAAAAGATTAATTGAAAAATTATCATGTAAAACATTGCTGTATCTGTTACACTGGAAAAAGTTATAGCCATAGTTCATTTAAGGTGCCTTCTGATAACATACGTTTTGTATTTCTTCGCATTTTCTTGAAGTGCTTATTTTTTTGCGTGTCGCTATCTTCAGTAAGTGACAACTAGCAATTCTAGACATTTGTTTCTACTTAAAGCAAATTTTTGTTCATACTACAGAATATAACAGCAGCAGTTTCTGATTATTTAGAAAACCAATATGGTGGCAATAAAGCAGTTTAAAAGATACACTATCCCCTGAGAACTAATTATGATTTAACTACAGTAAATAAATCTACACCTTCTGAGAGCTCTAGAGAACACTGGCTTATTTTAGGCTTGTGTTCTGCTTTTAAAATAGTTTCACTTAAAAGAATACTAACTTTCCTCTGGGGATAAGTAGAAAGTGCACTTTAACACCACCAAATGAGTCAAGGCAAGACTTTAAAAAAGAAGAAAAAAACCCTACTGTGAGAACTTAGTTCGAGCTGCTTTAAAACAGATCTGAACTGTGCTGTGATCCTTCTTCATTTCACATTTTTGGGAAGAGTTATTTAACAGATAAAATAGATATTCAAGATGGTGCCAGCAAAGCAAACCGAGAGAGTGATTTATAGCCTAAAAACCTCCTTCCAATATGGGCACAAACATCATGCTGTTCATTCGTATAAAAGTGGTCTTGTCTCGGAGATAAGTGCAGCCCAATCCTTCAGAGTTATTTCCTCTGAATTTCAGATACATATGAGAGGCCTTTCAAGTTCAGAAATCAAGCAAGTATCCCCGAGCAGAAGGGACCAGCTCCAAGCAGAAATGTACCCCTACTGCTCACTAGGCACAAACATTTTGGCAGACATCAAGTTAAGGAACCATCCATCTCTCCTGCTTCAGTTTGCAAAGTAGGGCTTTAGTAACTGCTGGGGCAACATCAGTAGCAAAAAGTTTCAGAATAGCTTTCAGATGGCTGACTTGCTTTCATAATCATCAAAATGGTAGGTTATTTGAGGGCCCAAGCAAAGTCTGGATCATAAATGCCTTCACTCATCTGAAATACTTGAACCAAAACTGACAGAAGCCTTAACAGGCCCAAGGATGTTTTTCCACAGTACCACAGAATCAGTGAGACATATCAGTCAGCAATAGCCAGATCTTTTTGCCAGTCCCCTTCCGTTTGACATGTATTATGGCTCGGTAATTCCTTCCTTTGGACACTATCGATTAGGCGTCGAGACCAGGATCACCCATCTACCCTCAGCATTAAAAATACACCTCCACTTATGCTGGGACCTAGCAGAAAATCTTCAGCAGCTCTTTATGCCCCCCATGTGGCTTCAGCACTGTCATCTGGGAACAGCATGATTTCAGTTACAACAGCAAGTTCATGGTTTTGCAACAAGAAAATCTAATTTAAATTTGGACGTACAGTTAGGAAGAGATTACAGGCTTTGTCAAAATACACTGATTTCTGTTTCTTCTCCATTCATACTTGTTTATAAATAGGCAAAAAAAAAAAAGTCATGTGCTGCCATGATGGGAGGAAAATAATCAGAGCAGGAAAAAAAGTAATTATGAATCCAAAACACAGGTTTTAGAACAAAGAGATACGATTAACAGCACACATGAATGTAGCTATTAGAGGCTTGGCAGCAGGTAACAACATATTAAACACAGAGACTGAGTTTGTGCTTTTAAGGGTCAGGAAGAAATTCTTTAAGACGGACACAACATGGGGAAGTTGTTAATACCCAGACTGATACAGCAAGGGACAGATAGATATATTTTTACTACTTCCTGAGATTGTTCTGGAATTACCATAAAGACTATGATGGTAAAAGAAAAAAAAAAAAAAAAAGAAAAAAAAAAATCAACAAAAAAAAACATAATCCCCTCCAACTTCAGAGCTTTGTAAATTGTGTGTACTCGTTAGTTGTTTTCTTTTTTTTTTTCCGGGAGACACAACTTGTATTTTCCTTACCAGAAAGAGTAACTGTACGTGCACTTTTTTACATATTGACTTCCCCTCTTTTCTTTCAACTTAATCAGTTGCATACTTAACTATTTCATTTTTTTGCAGAGTAACTTAGTCACAATGTTCAACATATTTTTCCCCTAAATTTTTGCCTTCATGAAATTCTTTTTTTTTTCTGGCTTGCTCTACACTTCAGGTCAAAAGAACACACCGAGATACAGAACATGAAACATCTGAAAACAAATTTATGCATCAGGAAGGATATTGGACAGCATTTACATTACCATTGAAGAAGATACTTGAATTTTAGGTAAATTTCTCTTCTCTGCTATGAACATTTTTGTGTTACTTTCCAAAAGGTAAGCAAGGCACTTTTGGTGCTCAGGAAATATTAAAACAACTGAAAGATTAAGAGAGAGATTGTATACATACAACCCACCACCCTGTAACACATCCTATGAATGGTGTCAAGAGTAATAAACAATACGCAATTGTTTTATAGAAAATTCAAGTCGAAGAAAGTATCTGTCTTTATGACTAGTCAACACAATGACTTTTCTTCCTACATGAATGTAATATGGGAATTGAAACCACAAAAATTGTGTTTTGAATAATGTTAACTGCCTGACAACTATAAATTTCATTGATGTTGTGGGTTTAAGGTTGAAATTCTCATTAATGCATCCTGCTGTGTTACAGTATTGCAGAGGTATTACAAGAGGCAGCATTACATTCCAGATGTTAAAATACCCGGGCGCAAGAGGGTAAGTTATGAAGTCCCTTTATCCCCAAGTTTCTTTCCTGAAAATCTCACTCTCAGACAGCTTGTTTGTAACTACTATTTACACAGTGAATTATAAAACAACATAAAAACAAAACTTTCAATGTTTAGTCAAATGGAAAGGTATATGTCTCTTGATCAGTTTCTTGCATTACTTTGAACAAAAAGGTGGCCCAAACACTTGCCTTACTTCTTTATATCCACTGTTTCTGTCCATTATGTCTAGTTTGAAAATAAGCAGTGTGGCCACTAGAATCTTTCCTAAACTCTCCATTGTCATCCATTTACAATTCATAGCCTTTAACTGCACAGTACTGTGTCTGATTCCAAGCTGTGCATCCTGAATGGCCTGCTAGAGGGCATGATGGCCAAGCATAACAAGTCTCGAGTCCACTCTGTGAGACCTTCCCAAGTGGTAGCACTGATTTGGGTCTCTGTTGCCTACCTGGAAGCCTGTTTTCAAGAGAACGTGAAATCCTGAAGAAGCACCTCAAACATATGGCGTTTTTCTATAACATAGGCAGTAGGCTGATTGAGGGCTGGTGGACCATGATCAGAGGAGAAGCCAGCAAGAATGACATCATGGATACAGGGAGATTGTTACAGACCAGAAGGAAGAAGGGGAAAAAATCTTTTAGAGCAATTTGAGGACATCTGTATATTACAAACCCTGATTCCTATGGGAGACTCTGATCTCCCTGGCATCCGTTAAAAAAGGAAACAAAGTGGGCTGCAAGCAATCCAGGTGACTTCTGGAGGGTGCTAGAGACAAGCTCTTAACACAAATGTCAGACGATCACCTCCTTGATTTGCTACAAACAAAGGAGAGCTAGTTGTGGAAATGATAAGCTGTGGCAGCCGTGGCTGTGGCAACCATGGCTCAGTGCTGTTCAAAATCCTGAGGGGAATAAGGAAGGAAAGTAACAGAGTCCAAACCCTGGATTTCACAAGAGGAGAATTCAGTTTATTCAGGGAACTGATAGGTGGAATCTTATGAGAGGCAGCTTTGAAGGACAAAAGGAGCTCAGCAGACCTGGTCTTTAAAGACATCCTCCTGCAAACACAACAGCTCATCAGAATACTTCAGAAAATAGGTAGATGAACAAGGTGCCTTGTTTGGCTAAAACAGGAATGCATGACTGCAAAAAGAACATACGCAAGAGATGGAAGAAAGAATAGGCTACAAACAAGAAATGCAGAAATACTCTCCAGACAAGCAATGATGATCTGAAGAAAGCCAAAGCTCAACCATGGTAGAAACTGGCAAGAAAAGGGTCAAGAACTTCTACTGCTACATTTTAAGAACAAACAAGGAAAATGAGGGCTCACAGCTGACGAACAAAAACACAATGGATGTAGATAAGGCTGAGTTATTAAATGCATTCTTTGATTTGGTCTTCACCAACAAGGTCTCCCAGACGTCTATGCATAGAGATAGGGTTCAAGGAGCAGAAAAAATAACAACAAAAAAAGCAGTAAAAGCAGATTGACATCATAAATCTCTTGAGAAATCTTGACTCACTCAAGTTTATGAGCGCAGATGGGATACATATGAGAGTGTTGAGAGAGCTGGCTGATGTCATGTCAAGGTTATTTTCTATCATCATGGTCATAGAGATCAGAGGAAGTCCCAGATGACTGGAGTTCAAGATGATCTTATACATCACCCTTGTATTCTGGTTAGGTCACTGTGGTCTAGATGGGTCCACTACCAGTTGAGAAAAAAAATACCTGGATTCTGAAATTGGTTTGTACTTTACCTGTAGGCTGCTTACGACTGCAGTTCCTCAGGGGTTTATCCTGAAATCTATCCTGTTTATCATCTTAATATATTTACCAGTGACCTGGAGCAGATGACATGCACTTCTGCCAAGTTTGCAAATGACACTGAGCTATGAGGATAATAACTAAGCACTGAACAGGATGCCCACAGAAGTTGTGGAGTATCTCTGTCCTTGGAGGTTTTCAAGACCTGACCAGACGCTGGTCTAGGTGGTCTCAATTCACTGTTGATCCTGCTTAAAAGCAGGGGGGGTTGACTAGAGACCTTCAGGGATCTCTTCCAACCACAATGATTCTTTGATTCAAGGAAATGTACAGAAACCTGGTATCCTTTCTGTCCTTGAAAGCTGGTTAAAATCAGTCAGCAACCAGCCATTAGCTATTAATTACTGAATTAAGAGTTTAGTCCAGAGGCTGTTCACTGGAATTCCCTATCCCAAATAGGATCCTACATTTAAGTTATTTTCACACGCTCTTACTAACCTAAATTAATACTTAACTTTATCCACCTTCCACTTTCCATGCAGCATTTTATATATGGCCAGGTACAATACACAGTCCTCCACAAGATTGACTCACACAGTGGAGATAGGTAGAAGAACACCTAAACTGTTAATCCTCGCGAGTCTTATTTAAATGATAGGAAACTTACTGCTCTGCAGTCTTATAACTTTGCCTATATCCAGCAGGCAATATATGTGCCAGAATACACTATTACATGAATGCACTCCTGTGTTCTATTGCAAAAATTCATAGCTTCTTTCACGTTATAGTGGATTTCCCCGTAGCAACGTTAGTACAGAAAGGACCATTTAGTATCAAATTCTCTTTGAACTCTTTAGATATATTAATATCCTACATCACTGTAAAAAAGCATAAGGGATTACAATGTCTGAGACTTGTGGAAAACTAAAATAGTACTGGCACCTTGGACTGCTAGTTTCTTGTACCTTACAGCCATAATTACTACAAAAAAAAAAAATTGTCCTACATTAGTCATGACATTTTCAGCAAGGAATAATCTATTGATACTACGAATGACATAGGTTAGTGACTTATATATACTTTGGCTAATTGGCAAGTCTTGGAGAGCAGTGCACTAATAACAATACAGTTTAAACAAAATTGCAGTACATAGAAAGACTGTAAGTAGGGCATGTAAGTCATGTGAGTTATTTTTCAGCTGGATCAATGCTCTAATCTGGCTCACCAGAAGTGAACATTGCTGTTGGCAAAAGGGAAGCAACAGTAAAAAGAGGCCAGTGGATAGAAGGGAAGACCAAACCACCTCCTTCTGACCACACAAGTACTTAGGCTTGATATAAATTACCATATTACAGCCTCAGAATAGTACATACTTTGCTTGTGGAATTGCTTTGAGAATCAGGCCTGCTGAACAGACAGGGTAAAACTACCATTAAATGCTCTTTTTTTTCCTGCTCACTGCATTTTTCAGCTGGTAATTTTCTTGTCTCTCTATTTTTATACCAGATATTTTATAATTAATCCTCTGTATATGTTTATAGGCTTTTCCTCTTAAAAAAAGAAAAAGAGAATTTTAAAACACAGCACCATACAGCCAAAGGTGTCAGGAAACATACCCAAATAAGAAGGGACTCCAAAAAATTGGTTTGCCAACAAAATGCCAGTAAAATTTGAAACCTGGGTTCAGACATACTGGTAATGTTCCAAAACTCAAAACTTAAAGAACTTCTTTATTCAGTAAATCAGCTTCTCTGTGAATATCATCAAGACCACAAAGTTACAGTAAAGGAGGGAGCTTCCAAGGGAGATGTGAAGAGAATCTAGGAGTTTAAGTTGTTTCGATTTCTAATTTGAAAAGCAACTCCCCCACACATCATTTTGAACTTTTTTTTTTTCCTTATAAAAAGTAACCTTTTCAATTCGTGACCTTTCTTTATTTGAAAATGCTACCTGAAGCATACCAAAAATTTAACATAGGATAAATGGAAATGAAACAGATTTCATTAAAAAATGAACTCCAGCGCCAAGATTTAAGAACAGAATAGTTACTGGAATGCAGTGAAACACATTTATCATAACATGTTCAGAACAGAATCTTCAGGGTGGAATAAAAAGTTATAAACATATTGATCAAAACCAGATCTAACTAGTCTTGTCCAAAGTAAAGCATGGTACAGATGCTGAAAAAAATTTTCAAACTTACATATCAATGCAGTTTGTTGTTATGTCACTTCTATCAGTAATTTCATCACACTTCATTGGATGAGAGTGGACAAGCTTGGTCACTGTCTAAGAGGGAAACCTTAAAGTAACCCCACGTAGTATGGCAAGAAACAGCAACATTTCAATAAGGGAGCAAATTTATTTTAAAATAGCATTGCATTTACCAACTTATAGTTTGAGCAAACTCAAACATCAGGATCTCAAAAGTAATCAGTGGCAGTGCTGAATTCATACAATCTTCTTTAAAGTCACCTTTCATATAAAATAACAAAGAGAACTTTTTGCATAGACAGTATTTTTAACTTTGCATTCTAGCCAAATTCTAGTCCGGGTAATTACATTTCCTTACAAAATTTTTGTAAGACAGTCCTTCATTTCCTGTCTTAAATCATACATGGTGTTAAATAGTTGCCACATTCCACCACAGAAGTAGATGAAGTTACTCCCAAGCAGTCAGCCAGATACTTAGGGTTAATGTGGAACAACAGACATTGGACAGAACATGAAAATTAAAATGAGCATGCAAAAGAATTCTGCTGCACAGAAACTACCTCGCTACCCTCCCCAGATGCTCCACAGAGGTTCTCAGTGCGAACTGGAAAAAAATTGAATCATTTCAGCAAAAATTCATTCTTTGCTAAATAACTGTTAAGACCTACAAAATTAATTGTCACTTGTTTTACTTTCACTCACGTTTTTTCTGTTATCCTTTTAGTACTGAAAATTTCATCAAAAACAATACTTTAAATCACAGAAGTAATTTATACTAAAGAGAAAAGCTCTAAAAGCATTTTCCTCTGTGATTTGCATTTATTTCTTTTATTTTATGACTGCAACATGTACTGTGCTCCAAATCTAGACCCTAGTGGTTTATGACAGTAAGGTGGCTGTTGTTTTGTTTGTTTGTGTTGTTTTTTCTCCTCCTTATAAAGGCACACTCACAAGTTTTCCCAAATTAAAACAAGAGGTAGCATCTTTTTACACTGTTCAACATTGCTTTTGGTCTATAGATTAGATTTACTTCTAAGGGATTTGTCAGCCATGTAAACACTCTTTCTGAAAAACATCTTTAACATGAAAAAACAATAAACATTTTAAGCAATTTTTAATTGGCCTTGTTTTCATTGTCCAAGCATCAGTCTCAATTTTACAGTGTTCATATACTTCTCATTAATTATCATTTTTTAAGTTGTTTTCAGACTATACTGCTTTTACATTTCTGCTGTGGCTGAAGAGTAAAACCATGATTTAGATCAACACTGTAAATAAAAATAAGTCACATACCTTTGACCACAGTATGGATTACTATCAGCTGGTCTAATATTAATGTAATTTAAAAACACACATAGAACTTCTTGCAAGTTCTAAATGCCTATTCATATTCTTGTTTCTATAATATGCGCTACATTGTACGATGTACGTTACAAGCGCTGCCAAGCAGATGGTAATTTGAAATGATTTTTGGCATTAAACAAATCCTCAGAATTTTGCCCAGGTGTTACAAACGTTACAAAACAACTATGACTTCATAAACTGGCAGGTAAAGCATAATTGTTTTACTTGCGTGTATTTTTTCTCCATCAAGCACTGCGAAATATGAAAACTTTCAAGAAGGTATTACTAATACATACAAAACCAATCAAATGCACTGTATTTCTTCTAAAAATGTCAAAAAGCACAGAATTTAATAGTAGAACTCCCACAGACTAAAATGCCAGATGTTTTTTCCTTCTCCATTCAAAAAACCCTTAATGTAGCATCTAGAAAATTCTTAAGTAAAATGTAAGAGATTAATGCACAAGGAACAATTTAATGCAAGACTGAAAAGATAATTTGTTTAAAGAAAAAGTGTTCCGGTGGAAGACAGGTTTTGAGAAATTCTTAGGAAATGGCAATATAGGTCTAAAATTTTAGTTATTTGAAATACTCTGTTCAGGTAATGATGTTTACAGAATTATTTTTAAAGACATTATTGCCTGGCACTTCCCAGATATTTTCCATAAACACAACTTCTCATGGCAAATACAGATTCAGGAAAGCCAGTATTTACTAAGAAACGGAGGAATTAATTTGTCTGAAACTACATCTTTTTTTTTTTTTCCTTTAAAAAAATAACATTTTTGAGGAGTACTTTTAACCTATTCATAGAAGTTTCTTCAAATATATGCAAGCGCTAAGGTTTTGAATCACTTCAATGTTGAAGCATACCCATCCATGGTACCTCAGCTGGGCTTTCATACACGTTAGTTTTCCCCTGAAGACTCAGGTCCTGTTACCAAGCTACCTGTGTCATCAAGCTTGTGCTTCCCCTTTGTTAAGCCATGCAATGCCTCATAGATGCATTTTGGATTAGAAGTCTGGCCTACTAACCACAGCAACAACATGGGGTATCCTAACTAATACTTTCACGAGGCACAGAAGTACTATATACACTCCTAATTTATTGTTGAGCTGCAACATTTAGCTGGGTTATAAATCCATAACATTACACTTCAACATCCCACAATAGATTTTTTTCCGCAATGCCGTGTTCCCTTTGTGAATAAAGAACTAACAATGCTTCAGCTTTCTTCTGATTTCAAGTTGCATATCATGTTAGAGATAGTAATCCAGAAAAATTATTGCTTTTTTATGGTGAATAAAAAAGGCAATAAACACAATAGTTGAACTCAGTTGGCTCTGTATTCGTGTCTAATAATTAAAACACAAAAATGCTCTCATCAAGTATCACAAACTTATACTAGCTGCTCCCTCATAGTGCCAACAGAAACCACAAGATTTCTAAATTCAGTATTAAAGCATACAGCACTTTTCTCATACAAGAGCCAACATCCAAAAACATATAAATAAGGAACAGAAAAGTTCTGTTTCCAAATATGTTGTTAAATATTTTTAAAACCCTTACTATTAGACTGTGCCAACTTGAAGGCAGACTCCAATAGTTAATTTCATGGGTGATTAAGAATGGATTTCAAAATAAGGAAGTTACTTTATGCTGGCCACAGCATCCTCTGTAGACTCCAGAAACAGTCATCATAATGTAAATTTTTTTTTTAACCACAGACTCAACATAAAATATAGCTGATATTTAAATCCCAAAACAGTGGATTTTCTTTGTCAGGGCTGGCAGGAGAAAATCCAAAAGGTCCCCTTGTAGCCTCGTTATTTCCAATTCAAATGCAAGAGAAGCAGTTACTTCCCAAGTTTGTGAAGTTCAAAGCAACACTCCCTTTAAGACAATCAAATGCATACAAATACCTCTCATCATGAGAGGCAGATGAATGAGTAAAGCCCTGAACTGAACTGGAGAGAGCTTACATGCAAGTGTGGAGGGCTGCACAACCATTCTGGTCTGTGAATCTGGATCTCTCATGCTGCATAAGCAGCAAAAGGGCTAGGGGGGCAAGAAACCAAATTAGTCCCCAGGTGAATCTGTCTACACTTGGATCTTGGCATCTTGCCACTTTTCTGAGCAATGATCGCCAGTATTTGCACATCGTGGATGATGAAGCTTGAACATACCAAGTATCATTAAATACATAGCCAAGAAAAAATGCCTTTCGTTCTTGCATTACCTTAGTAAACCCAGGAATTACTTGTGAAAATTGATAAGCATAGCATGTTAAAATCTAACAGTGTATCGCTATAAACAGCATTTCAAATTTCTTGTATGAAAAACAAAGAAAGCTGCATGAGGAACCACCCCCTGCCATTTCTCCCTCCTCCCTATCTGTACTGCAGTGTTTCTCTGTTGTAGTATCTCAACAGCTAGGATCTCATCTCAAATCCTTTTGTCTGTTACTAGGTTTCGGGTGGATGTGTTTTGATTTGCTTGTCAGATATGTGATCAGTACTCAAAGAGTAATAAGAGAAAACCTTTATAAACTCGTACTGAACCTCCTGAAAGGCCTCTGGCTCCTCCTTCACCCCCTTTTTTGTGTATGCTTTAGCTGTAAAGCAAAAGCAAAATACAGGCTTTTCCTCATTCTGGTTTACTGATACATTTCTGCAAAACAGGTGTTCAGTAGACACACTTGAGTTGTACTGAAGCTCTGTTAGATGTGAAGCCATAGCCGAGGTGTTCTGGGCTAGTAAGGGAATCAGCAGAACCATTCAGATCACATGCAATAGAAGCCAGCATCAAAAAGAAGGAGGAAGACTTGGAGGATTTGTTATATGATACTATGATTGTTAGCAGTACTTAGCACTAAGCAAGAAGAAATTGTGGGACAGACATGGTGGATATTTTATTCTATATGAAACAGTAAGGTTTTATCTATGGTTAAGGTGGTCTTAGCTCTGGAGAAGGAAAAAAAAATGGACTGTGAGGAATGTCTTAAATGGGAAGTATCAGCACAGACATACAGGGCACCATGCAAAAACTATTGTCATTAATAAATGCATACGTGGGAGAGAAAAATCAATGGTTATTACATTTGTGCAAAGTAAAAATCCACCATACCAGCAGAAAGCTATCTCTCAGTACCCAGATTTGTAATCCTGACAAAATAAGCCACAGCTGCATGGAAGCAAGCTAAAATCCTATTCTCACAACAGGTCAGTGCTTTAACAGTAGAAACCTGGTATGAAAACTGGACCAGTAACTCCAGTTAAGCACTCTCAGTGTTAAATAGCACACTGGAAGGATTACTCTGTACATTTTACATGTAGCAGTTTTTAAAAGCACTTTTGTGTTAATTTCCATCTCAGCCCTCACCTCCTTTGGTTACAATAGTACGACTCCCCACACTCCCCACTTTCAATTCCTGGCTCATGCTTCCAGAACTTCTCTTGAAAACTGATACCCAGCCACCCTATATTCGTTTAAGGATTTGTCACACTTAGCCATAATGACCTGCATCCGGTTTATTTCAGGCCATTCTTTGATTCATCAAGATTGTTTAGAACCTGAAACTTACCTTCCCATAATGTTATAGCTCCTCCCAGCCGACTCTGACAATGACTGAGTCGTACTGAAGCATCGGCAGATACGAACCCTCAGAAGTCTGGCCTGGTAAGTGAATCAGCAGAATCAATAAAGCCCCATGCAACATAAATAAGTATGAAAAAGATGAAGGGACTAGAAGAGTTATGAGGGGTGACTGAGGACACTGAAGTTGTTTAGCCTGGAGAAGTGGAGGCTGAGGGGAGACCTCATCGCTCTCTACAGTTATCTGAAAGAAGGTTGCTGTAAGGAGGGTGTTGGTCTCTTTTCTCAGATGGCAAGTGATAGGCTGTGAGTAAACGGCCTCAAGTTGCGCCAGGAGAAGGTATAAGATGGATGTCAGGAAGAATTTCTTCCCAGAAAGAATGGTCAAGCATTGGAGTAGGCTGCCCAGGGAAGTGGTGGAGTCTCCATCCCTAGAGGTATTTAAGAGATATGTGGTTGTGGCACTAAGGGACTTGTTAGGGCAGGCTAATGGTTGAACTTGGTGATCTTGAAGGTCTGTTCTGAGCTAGATGATTCCATGGCTCTATCAACATTGCTTATGCGAAATCAGAAAAAACACAAGGAGTCTTTTCAAATGGCTACATCTGATAATGCAAATATGATCTGTGATGCTGAAACTCCAAGAAAGGAGATGGGTAACTGTAATCTTCAACAACACCTTAGAAGCCACTCACCTTGTACAAAGATTAAAGTGAACTATGGCTAAGAGAAGAAAAACACAACTACAAATACAGTAGGAATGGAAACAAGCCAGTCAATTAAATGTGTCCTCATGCTGTAGTTTAAACAGAAGCATTAGCAGTGGCACCTTAAATTCCTTTATTAAAAAAAAATAAAATAATAAAAAAAAAATAAAAAGCAATTACTTAAATGGTATATTAGCCTAGATTAAGGAAGTAATTTTAGGGAACTACTTTTCACTCTCTCTGAGTGCTAAGCTGAGCTCTGAAGAACAAACTGTGTTGAATACCTTGCTAATAAAACAGAGGTCAGTATGTCCAGTCCTATATGAATCCATAAGCCGTATAAACAAATGTCATTCACTAATTTGGCTTTTGCTCTTGCCAAAACAATGTAACAAGATTATCTTATTGAGTACTTTTCCCCCTTTTCTGATGATTAGATGCCAACATACCATGCCTAGGCAAACCATTGGATTTTTTGAAAAATCAGAGCAATTTCACAACCTCAGAAGCTGTTATGCAAAAGGTGACCATATTCTGTAAACAGTAAGGGATCTTGGATACAATAAAATCCAATATGTCATATATAACCTGCTTTACGACTTGGAAGATCTTTTGTAATAGCATGCTCCATATGGGTCCTACTTTTAAGAAGGATGTTTAAACATTTCAACTGTGATGCTACAAAGTTAATCATCTACAAGGAAAAAGATCACTGAAAAAGAAATAATCATCTTTCCTTTTCTCCACTAACAGAATTTTAACAAGAAACTCTTTGGAGAATAAATAAAATTGCCATGGCAAATTGTTTTCCTTTCAGGTGTTCTTATCACAGGTTTTTTTTTTCAACAAGTACTCTGTGAATAATTTCGACTTTTTTAAGCTGTACATAGGCCTAACACAACAGAACACAGTATTCTGATCCAACCAAAATAAAACTAAACTTTTCAACTTCTGATCATCCTTATTTTCTTTTACAGGACAACTTCTCGATTGCAACAAATATAAGCTACTTGTGTTGACTTTTGAGACCCTTTTCACTCTCGTTGACTCTAACACCCCTGTAGGTCTTTTTCTTGTATACATTTTGTAATCTCTCAGTCAGGAGCCATCTTTTTTGTGTTTGTATGACTTCCTGCATTTGATCTATCACTAGGGTTCTCAAATGATTCAATGAGAGAAATTCAAATGGAGTTGGAGTTTGCATACTGTGGCTCAACAAGGCTGAGTTCAGGTCAAATACAAGGCTCGGACAGCGATGGCAGATCTTTTATCTTTGCAGTCAGTCCACCAGAGGGGAACGGTTCTCTCTCGCACACAAAATTCCCACTAGTATTAACAGAAAAGACAAACAGAAAGAACTGAATTGTGAGACCAGGAAATGAATTGACTATCACTGAACATATGGCTTCTTATCATGAACATGTTCCTATCATAAACATACAGGTTTTCTGGAATTCTAATGGCATTTTCAAGGTATATAGACTAAGCTGTTTCAGGTATCAACTTGCAGAAGTGTTACATTAATTCCACGGCTATACATCAGAACTTAAGCAGAGCCTGAAGTTTCCTAACAGGCAAGATATATGTTAAGTACCCAACTCAGGCAGAATACTTTATACACAGATAATCTTATATGCTGCAAGAAATGGAACATTCATTCCAAAATCAAATGCAGACATGATCAAATAGACCTCTGTCAATATATAGAACATAACCTAATTCTCTGGTGGGGATTTTGTTCTACCTTTACACAAACCCTGAAAGCTGAGATATGCAGTGATGCAAGCCAAATACAACAAAAGGAGCTTAACTCTCAAACAGAAAGTACGAGGCACACATATACAGTGTGACACTACCTGGAAATTCTTAGCAGTGTAACAACAAAAAAAAAGATGAAAATATTTTTTTAATAAACCACAATCTTCCTATCTAATGCAGCAACCGAACAGACGGATATTGTCAAATTACATTTGCATGCTCCCTGATTAGTGTACTCTTATTTTTTAAATAAATTATGCATATAACTATCAATTTTTAAAAGTGACTATAAAATTTTTAATATTAAAAACAATCTTTCTTAAGTTACATATTTCAAGTGATAAAATAATATTACATTACATGCATTTCTAAAGCCTCACTATCATAAAAGCAAATATTGGAAACTTACATAAAATACATCTCTACCTATTTATCGCACTTCATCCCTTCTCTGACGTGAATGTTTATTTTTGTTATTGAAGAGTCCGATGGATTTATAGATGAACTTCATTTTACCCATTAGCTTTTAGGACACAAGAAAAGATAACTGGATTTTAGAAAGGGGAATGCAAAAGATAAAATGTGAGAGCAGAAGAATGCTTTATTTATCCATCCGTTAAGCAAAACTCCCTATAACTTAAGCAATTGTTTCCAAGTGGAACATACACAGTGAGGAGTAAATCCAAACACAACTTGTAACATGCTATAGCTATACATAAACACATACACACACAGATTAACTGATTTCAGAAGCTGAAAAAAAATGTTTTGCAATCAAAACTAATTTTCTCCCTTAGCCATCCCTTTGTTGCCAAGTACATGTGCACATCAATAAAATCCCACAGACCTTTCTTAGTGGAAAATTTTTGATAATCCAGTTAACCAGCATTCACTGCAGATTAAAGGACTTTAAAGAAGTAATACTCAATTACAGATGTGGGTTGTTATAGGAACACAAAGTCATTTGCATGGCTGAGTAACATCTCTGGACTATATACTAACAGTTTGGGTTGTCTTGCAACTCAGTTAAAACATTATTTGCAAGGCAGTTTGCCGTGAAGCCTCATGAAATGCAGCTGTTCTCATGGCTGCTACTTTCCCAGGCAAACTGGGATTAAGTTTCTATTGCCATAAAGGCTCTGCAGTCCTTACAAGCATTCTTTTACCCATGTGGGGACTGTGTATTGGGCTGTCATATGAGGATGGCACGGGCATGGCCAAGTTCAGTTTAGACTCCATTTACATAAGCAAAAAAGCATATTTATATATTAATCACTGAAAGAGAAACTAGAAGCTGAAGAGGATAAACTATCATTGTCTTGATAAGAAACAAATTATGTGGCAAAGGGGAGAAGAATAATATTGAATTTTTTACCCTAGTCCTTCTCTTCAAGTAATTTTGAATATTTAGGTGCCATTTCTGAAAAATTATACATTTAGTGACATTTGGGCAGTACTGTTCTATACTATTACTGCTGTATGCTTCTCTGTGTGCTACTTGTCCTGCATAAATAATGTTATGGAGAGCTTTACATATTCACCAGAGTCCCTCAGATGGAACAACTTGAAGAATGTGCTTTGCTTGGGCTCTGAATGGGTTTGCACTCTTTTTGCACAGGCAGTGAAGGCCTGAGTATGCTATTTCTAATCTCACAGATGACACAGATCTAGAATGCATATTTAAATGTGTATATAAAATCAAAGACAACAGCACAATGATCTAAGATGGAGCTGTAATTGTCACGTTTATCATACACCCCATGGTCAAACATGAAAGCACGTCAGTGTCAGAGAAACAAATCAAACACTGGATGTACAAATGACTGGAAAACTACTACAGGAAAAGGTTTCATGTAAAACCTCTAATTCTCTCCCCCCAAACGTAGGCTTCATATTCCAGAAATCCAACATCGTCACATGCCTTGTAGGCACGTCTACTGCTACTGTATTTTTCTTTGCTCTTTATTCTGCTTCAACACCACAGCTCATTGCTATCACTCAAAATGCGCTTTGCCTTTGCCTTAGCGTACAACAAATGTCTGGCAGCAGTTCTAACCATAAACTAATCTACTGTTACACGCTGAAAAGCACTGTTAAAATGGCTTCAGGGCATTCACACCTTCTAGACGTCTAGTTTTCGGCCTCTGTATAGGGGTCACCCAGACTTCCATTCACCATCCATCTCTACTGAATGTCAACACCAACTAGTGTTTCACTAGTTGTGCAACTGATGAACAGTAAAACCAGAGCATTTGTTATGGCAGATCATGCAAGGCAAGGTACACAGCAATTTTTAGAAGTTTCTTTGACTCCTGGAAGTGCTATCTATAGAATATCCAGATCTCACATCCATACCATAGAGAAGCAAGGCTGCTTACAACAGAACAACATAAACTATATTACACATTTTATCACATTAAATAATAAACAAACACAAAAGAAATTAATAACTTGGTCATGCTTTTGCACCTTTAAATGCATATGGACTTTGGTAGCTAATCATATGTTCAATCCTGTTCTTCAAGCTGAAAAAGCAAAACAGTGAACTTCCATGACCTTTTTTTCTTTTTAAAATACACATTTGATGCTAATAAACTTTGAAAGAATTATTTTGACTTCTTTTCCTTGTAATGACACAAATGAGACCAGGTGTATCTGTAACTACCCAAGATATTTCAAGTGCATTCTAAGACACGCAACCCAGTCCTAATATACTGATACAAAAAACTTGTATAGCCATTGCAAAAAATGCTTAAATCTCACTTCAGTCTGTTAAATAACAGACATAACTATAAAGAGGTTCAGCTCTGAATGGAGCTATAAGATCACTTTAAGTCTTGAAGTTCCAGCTATTTGTGAATCACGGGCATAATACAGTGCAAGTGTCCTTTGAAGTCACTACTGCTAACTGGACTGCAGTACTCAGAATATTCTATTTTTATTCTCTGAAATAATGGATGTATGAGATTACAGAACAGCAATATTAGGTCCCTGGCTAAATGCCAGCAGTGCAATTACTTTCTGCCCATGTAAAATTCCAGTGCAGTTTCATTTAGCTATGGTAGTGGGTATGCTCCATCCTGAAACTTTGCATATGCCTGGCTGCACTTCTGGTTAAGGAATACCCTCCTTCATTTTAAAAACATAGATATCTCACTTTATTTATAAAAATACTTTGAGATATTTGCACATCAACACCTCAATTTTTGAAAGTACAGCTTTTGTGAACAGTTCAAAATATACAGACACTGGAATTTAGAAACTATGAAACAAAGTTCAATGGGAAATACACTGCTTCTACTTGTTATATGAAATCACTTCAGCAACCAAATATAGCAGCTGTTTGTCAGCAAAATACAGCGTTACCTACCTCTTCACAGCAAGCAATTTAGGATATATTTTCCAGTTGAAAATTGCAAGAGAAGTTCAGGCCAGAAAGTAAATACCCCTTCTCCATTATGAATGAGACCTTATTATGCAAGTCATTGTACAGAAAAATTGGTCTCCATCTCAAAGAGGCTACAGTTTAAGAATTAGATGAGAAGACAGAAGAAGAGCAAGACAATGGCCAACATTACTGACAAAGATCAACCTATTTTTTTCTGGAAAATTTCAAGGCAAGAAGGGACATCCCAAGTCTTTAATGGTCAAAAGTGGTCAAAACCTCAATGTCATGTCCAACCTGAACACTAAAAACATCACATATGCTCATAAGATGCACTTAAAAAATATGTATTTTTTTCCTTCTCCTTCCCATTTTTCCCACATGACTTGCCAACTCATACGATATTTACAATAATTTAAACTATACTGCCTCAGGGACTGATAAGCTCTTTTTCTTGTCACTTTTCACTGAATCTTTTTGGGGGGTTGGCATCTGAAATCCAGTCACAATTTCATGGAAACCAAGTGGAAAATTACTATCCTACTCTAAATGGCCTGCATTACAATGACAGTTATGGAGAGAGTAAACAAAATGCATTCTATTATTTTAAGAATCATGTAGATGCAACTAGGTTAGAAGAAGGAATTATGTTTAAAGATTTATAAAATTTCTTTGTTCATCAGTGAAATTATTTATTTTCAGTTGCACCTACATCTTTTCATCCTTATCTTCTAAAATTTGAGCATATAAAAACATACTGGGCCTGGCTGGGATGTTAACTTTCCCTGCAGCAGCCCATACAGTGCTGCGCTCTGCACTTGTAGCTAGAACAGCAGTGGTATCACACCAGTGTTGTGTCTGCTGCTGAGAGGTGCTGGCACAGCATCAGGACTCTCTCTAACCCTCCTAGGGGGTGGGCAAAAAAGTGGGAAAGAAACATCAGCAGGGCAGCTGACCTGAACCAACCAAAGGGATATTCCATACCATATGATGTCACACTCAGCAATAAAAGGTGGAAAAAGGAAGAAGAGGGGTGGGGTGGGCTCTTGTTGTGAAAACGCCTGTCCTCCTCCCGAACACTGGTTACGTGCGTAGAGGCCCTGCTTCAAGGATGCGGTCAAGCATCGCTCATTTGTGGGAAGTAGAGAGTAATTTCTTTCCTCTGCACTTCCATAGCCTTTACTTGTTTTGTTTTGTTATTTCCTTTCCCCCTCCCTCTTCCCCTTTCCTTTTTTTTCCTTTAGTTGAATTGTTTAATAATAATATTTCCTTAATATTTTTTTCCCTCTTTAATTAAATTATCCTTATCTCAACCCGTGAGTTGTTCTTTCCTTTACTTCTTCCCCTCCTCATCTGAGGAGGGGGAGTGAGAGAGCGGTTGTGGTGTTCAGCTGCCTAGCACGGTAAAACCACCACAACCATTATAAAATATGGCAACTGGAGGGGAAAGTCAAAACTCAAAAGATAATGACTGTCATCCTACAAGTATCAAGCTGACTGGCTTCAGAAAAAAAAACAGCATTCACATTTCTCAGGAAGACAGTAGATACTCCCTCCTAAAATCCTTACTTAGCAAATATACTGAACTCTCTGAGCTGTGCAAAACCATCAGAAAAATGTAGTCATTATGGTAAACATACATGCAGAAAACAACACAGCATCTTCACTTGCACAGTGAGGCTGAAATACTTCCAGCTTATTTTCCCTCTATAAAAATGTGTGGTCTCTTTTTGCCATATACCACAACGTGTCGATACAACTGTCTTAACAGCCAGCTCTGCTTTGTAATTGTAAACTTCTTCAGTAGTCATGGCAGATCCAGAGTTCTTTCCTTCCTTCTTTCTTTTTTAAGAGTGAAGGACCTACAAAAGTCGCTGAAACTAAAATACTGAATAATGCATCCCAGCACCCTTCTAACCTACTCAATCTCACAAATCATTAAAAAGGGAAAAGAAAAATCCTTAGTTTCAGAAATGCTGTGGATTCAGTTCTATGTACAAACTTAAAAGTTAAAGGATGCATTTATTTACATTCTGTAATAACTTCTATGGAAGTCATTCTTGCTTTTAGCTGCATTAAGGTCCTATTTTCAACAGGTGGAAATTAGATTAAAAAAGACTACATATACTAAACTCCACTCATGTACGCATCTTCACTGCAAGAAGCCTCAGGTTCTTCCTACCAGAGCAAAGACCTTAGAAAAGGGGCTTGTGGTGTTCATCCATTTTTCCTTTCTGAAATAGAGCAACTCTTTTGTCTATATTGCAATTTCACTGCAGTCTGAATTTAACCAATTTTAAAAAAACTTTTATCTGATACAGTTAAGACTCACACTAGTACATACAGAACTATCTGCATTGGAAAGATATTAAGAGGTAATTCTAATTTAAACTACTCATAAAATACTTAGATGATCACTAACACAGGCAGGTGTCACAGAAATTCAAGGCTTTAAGTTAAAAAAAAAAAAAAAAAAAAAAAAAGTCTCTACAGGCATAACAAAGTCCTTTCTGTTTCACCTGCACATAACCCTGGTTTGTTATAACACATGGTAGACTGTACAGTATACAGATCAATCTCAGTAGTTAATCTAGGCAAGTAATCAAGCAATGTGAGCATCAAAACAACTTTTTCTTACACGTCTAAAAAGCAGCTGTCGGACAGCTACAGCTTTGTATGATAACTATTTTAGCAATAACAAACTTTTTTTTTTTTTTTGTATCCTGAGACTTTGTGAACATCAGAGCACCAACACTGGAGAAATTGCTCAGCTCCTCACAACCCAGGTACTCATTTTGGTCCTGAACGTTACTCTAAACCATACTTTACACCTTTAAATCAATGAATATTCTCAGCAAAAGAGAATTCTCAGAGAGCTAAAAGAAATGGTCCCGTTGTGTTTGCATGTACGTGGCTCTGTGAGTGTCCATGTGTGGTTATTTCCAAACATAAAAACAAAAAAGGAGTCATGCATTTTAAACTCTGAAATATGTATTATACAAAAATACCATATTTTCTGTTCATTCTTCCCATATTCATATAGCAACACATTTCCTTGGTATTAATTCTCCTAAATTCCCATTGTAGCTAAACCACAAACATACACAATTAATGTGGTGGCATTTCTCCTATCAGCTGTTTCACATCCTATTGAGGCTAAACTCCCACTAAAATCGTTTCTACCTTTAATTTTAAAGAAATTGGACTTTCATTTCCTGTACATCTTTTGCTTGTTTTGAATGTGTCACTTGATCAGTTATCACAATCATTTAAAATGGAAAAGTTTGAGAAAAAAAGAAATGCTACTACCCTTTAGGAAAATATGATTCTTTCTACAGTAGTAAGTCCGGTCCCCATTAAATTAAGCTTACAAATAGTTCCTTGTAGCTCAGTGGTTTACAGCATCTTCCCATACCAAGCAGAAACTTTCTGCAATCTTTTATTCCCATATTCAAAACTCCTCATATATATCAAATAAAAGGAAGGAGGGTTGAGTTAGTACAGGGTAGGGTTGAAATACCTTACACAAACTTACTAACAAATTTTGTGCAGTAGTTAAGAGTTTCAATTACTCCCCCTTCAGGTTTTCATGTTTATCATCTGCAACTGCAACTTTTATCCCTGCTGAACGTGAGCTTTACTTTCCATCTTCTACAACTGACTGGAGTGGTACTATTGCAATACCAAGATACTTTTCAGCGTAAGCAGTATTACGCCAAAATATACTCCCTAATGAGATCTTCAATTAAAAAAATGAGCTCTTTAGCTTTTCATTTCCACTTTTTATAGGTAATTTTCATTTTTATTTCATTTTTATTTCAATTTCTGATTGTCACTGAAAAGGGCAGACAATTTAATCTGGCTCAAGTGGTAGGTTTTCTTCAAACTTCATCACTACTCATATTCTGGCATTTGCTGCACTTTTTAGTTACCAAAAATGTTGTTTATTTGATGGACCTCTTTACTCAGAGTTGCTCATAAAGGACAAAACTATTTGCTTTTGGGTATTTACTTTGGGCTCCTTGTTCATATGCTATTTGTTCTCATTCTACAAAATACTTTCATATGGATGTAGACATCTAGCCCTCCTGATTTATACACTGTAATTAGTCATTCAAGAATTTGATTCCTAAAGCAGTTAATTGGCTAGCACTTAACATCTTGAGATAACGGCTTCAAAGGCAACAATCTTGGCCTTGGCAACTTCCCTAATTCAGAGCTGCGCACTACAAATCATTATCAGTTAAGCATTTAATATCCCAACAAAATCTGCTGACTTGAACAAAGACCAAATTGAAAACATCACTGGCCTCCACTTTTATTTTTGGAGACTAGCAAATATTCTGTAAAATAACTGCAGTCCAGGACAACCCTCGTGGACTAGAATCAAACCACAAGAAGTCTGAATTTTCATATTCTTCATACTACTGTAAAAAATATTTTTCCCTCAAAAAACGCAGAACATACCATACAAAAAGAGAAATGCCTACATCATTCAGAAAAATAAAATTTCATTATCCTGATGACATTTTTCACTAACAGATCATGCATTGCCTTACTTGTCTCTAAGAACCAAGTAGACATTTTCTAAAACATTTGGGATCGGTTCTTGGGTGCTTTTTAGGCTGGCAGTGCATCAGGAAGGAACATGACCTCCTCCGCTCTGTGGCAGGTTAAGCAGTCTGATTGAACATTGCTGCTAATTAAGAGCTCTTGTTGTTTGGCAGGACCACCAGAGTACCTTCTGCACTTGTTCATGACAACAGCACCTCTTTCAGAAATTAACTCTTGATGAGTGCAGACAGGGGGCCCAGCTGGTTCTCCCAAATCCTCCAACTATATAAATGAAGTATAATAAGAACACTGGTGACTACCGAGGGAAGAAAGGCTATTCGTGACCTCTTTTTAAAAAACAGAGTATACTTTTACATTGACTTAATTTTCTACACTGGGGGTAGATAATGCAGCTGGGAACTGTGTGAACAGAACTAAGAATCACAGGAGGTGATAGTGAATAATTCTGTATGAAATATTTTATTAGGAAAGCTACAATATAATTTTGATCATATAGCTTTCAAAGGCAGTAATAATATTCAGTAATAGGAGTACAAAAAATAAAAGTTTTGCAACAAAAGCTGGCAGATGAAAAAGTAAAGGTTTTGTAAGAAAAAAAAAAAAAAAAAAAAACATTTAATTAAAACCAATTTGATATTTCACTTCTAAATCCTTAGGATGCATTTAGAAGTGCAACTTTGTAATATTCAAAGGGAAGTTCCACACGGATAAACCGTACAGGTTACCCTATAAAACACATTCACAGCTAAATCTTCCACAAAGTACAGCCCACCCGCATTCAATGTTAATATTGCAGCACATAGCATCATCTGACAAAGTACCGGCCTCTCTGCTGACATTTCCAAATGTTAGCATGATTTTGCCAATCTGAAGAGGCACTCCCTGAAGACTTCGCATGAAACACACTAGAAGAGCAATGACAGGAGGCTTGTCCTCATCTTTGCTGTGCTTACCCAGCATGGGATTTCAGACTTCAGGATAGCTTGCTTAACACTATATCCAAATAAAATTCAAAAGGTGAGGTCTACAGCTTGACTTCCAGATAAACCAAGAATAGCTACCAAGATGGTAATCAAGTAGCACAAGTGCTGTCTATTAACATACTAACATGCCACATTCACAAAATGGTGTTTTTTGGTTCCTTTGTATTGTTTCAGACTCTGATCTTTATTCAAACATCTGTCAACCTTACACAGATGTTAAGAGTTGAAGTCTATGGAGATGTAAGAATACTGATTGCAATTTTAAAATATTTATATCAATATGGTCCATTATATTAAGTAGTGATTGAAAATAATTACATACAGAAATTACATACTGCAGTCAAAGTGCTTAACTGCACCCTTCTGTGCAAGACATTATCAATCACGTATGACAAAAGAATGTGAAAGGCTATGATGATTAGAGGCAATCATTTACCTCAGATAAAAATGCATTTTAAAACAAGCCACTCCCTGTGTATCCCCCCCACACACTTAGATCTTGTTATATCTTGCATAAAGCCTTAATTTCACGATAGCTTATGTTAGAAAAATCTAAGAGCAAACAGTATGTATTTGCTCAGTTAAAAAAAAAAAAAAAAGAAAAAGACTATAGCAAGAACAGTAAGCAGATGTCTTCATGAAGTGTCTAAGAAAATAAGTTTTTGTATGTGTTTCGTTTGTATGAAAAATACAACCAAAAACATACTTAGACATACAATACACAAGATGTGACCTGCATGTGTTTGTGCAACTGAAAAGGCTGTAATGCACATCGTTCATTATTATTATTTTTTCTTCTGAGATCATTTCTGCTTCAGAAAGTAACCAAAAATCCAACCTAAACTATGAATAAGGATGCCTCAGTGGTGAGCATACTCAGCGTTCAGATATCCTTGTTAGGCTTATATCCCAAATCAAAACAGGAAGGACCTAGAACTGCCTAGCAATGACAGAACTGGGATAATTCAAGCCTCTGTAAACATGCATCTCTCTTTTCAGAGGGTTTGCGAACAGCCAGTCACAAAGGACCTGGTACAAATCAATCAGGGTATTTTAGTGGTGGTAAGGTGTTATTGCAAACCTCACACTATGGCGGTATGTGTGTATTTTTTAACAGTGTTTCAGCTTCTGAAAACTGCAAATGCTGCAAATATATACGTCAGTTTAAAAATCAAAACACCAACATCAACAGTTCAATAGGTTAGCTAGACAAACGTGATCCAACCGTCCAAATAGCAAGCAATTGTCCCTAAAGCTGCCTGTTCTCAATCAGAGTATTTTGGAATCAGTTACCAGTGAATATACATAGCTAGTACCAACAGAATGTCTTTTTCTTATATGTAGGTTACAAAAATAGGAGAGAACTGACTCTCTTTTTTTTAAAAAAAAAAACTATGTAGTTTCAATAGTCTCCTTCCAGCCTCTTCAATATTTTTCCTAGATATGGAACTGAGGAGCATTGTGGAGCTACAGGATGAGGGTGAAGGTCAAAAGGCAAGTACCTATGCAGATCCTTTGAGATGAATCAGGAAGAAAAAATATGATCCATTTTTAACAACTGAATCTATGCCAGAGGCGTACAGAAAAACAACAAATAAGTCTTCACTGACCATTTTCAACAATGAAATACAGAAGCAAGCATGACGGCTGTCTTTCAATACAAGGTTTTTCAATAGATCAAGTAAATGCTCTCTCTTGCAATTATTTTCTACACAGCTCTAGCTGAAAATGGGTAAGAGCAGCAATAGAAGACAGCATGGAAAATTTTTACCTTGGTCTCTCAGCCAATCTCTTTAGCTTACAGATGGATAGCCTACAGGATGGGCATATATTATCATAGTCCTGAGCACCTGTAGTTTAAGACTGTGCATAAATCCTCTTTTAACAGCAAACTTCCATTCATACCCTTTTCACCACAGCTTTGGGAAACGTTTCCTATTTATTGCGACTTCTGTTCTATCAAACAATCTCTCCACCTTTTCTGGATAATGGCAACGGGGGCAGGGAAAGCTGCATCCTGAATCTCAGGCATTCAGTTAGGAGCATAATTATGTGTTGTAGTGGGCTTCAGACTACCTCAGACAAGCTTTTTTTTTTTTTTTCTTTTTTTTTTCTTTTTTTTTTCTTTTTTTTTTCTTTTTTTTTCCAAAATCACCAATAGGTAATGCTCAAAGGCAAGGCACCCTTAATTAAAGGTATCTTTAAGCTATCTGTTAGTTTTGGGCAGGAGGTGATTCAATCTCCCCACACAGCTCAGAATTCTTTTTGCAATAGCAAACAGCTGCATTCAGGCTAAGAGAAGGTATATTCCACAACTTGGAACCGTTAAAACAAAGAACAGCCTTAAAATAGGATTTCTTAACAAATATAAGAGACGTGGAATTGCGAAAGGAAAAACTCAGAATCTGGCTAGAGTGTCAGACATCAAAAGCATAGCCTAGGGCTTAAGGAGGGAATTGAAAAATGCCTCTGATTCCACTGAGCAGTCCAGATAAAACTATGGTACTGAATATCATGCCATATGTTGGAGTTGTGTACTCTACTCGGAACATGCAGTACTTCAAGGTTGGACCGGATGATCTTAGAGATCTTTTCCAACCTGAATGATTCTATGCTTCTGTGATTCTGTGATCCTACTTTATAAGGTTAAAATGCCAGGTAAAAGAATAATTGCAGCCTTAACTAGTTCATCAATGAATTCCTACAGGAATGGACAGCCTACAAAACAAATGCAAAATCAATTGGTGTTAATATCAAGTGGTCAAATTTAATGGGGGTAACTGCATACACACTTTTAAGATTAACTCTCTAAAATCAGAGAGGTTTTTTTTTTTATTTTTTTTTTTTTTTTCTTGAAGAACCTATTGAAAAAAAAAAAGTTTTTGAGAGATTTTGTTGGGAAATATTCACACTAAGTCTTCTCACACAGTGGTAACACCATTGTTGAAGAACCAGGTTCTGGTCTGACTGTTTAAAGATTCACTTCTTCTGGAGGTAAAAACTCCTTCACACATCAGAAAGACCTCCTTGAAGCAGCATTTCATCTTCAACTTTTCGTGTAAACATCTGCCAAGAGCTGAACTAAACTGTGCTACTTGTTGCACTGTAATTCTTTTAGAACTAGCAATAATATTTGATGAGTAAATAACGTAAGAATTACTATGCTATGTCACAGCAAAGCTTCAGCTAGCTTAGCATCCTGCTTGCAGCCATGACCTAAAGCACATCCAGGGCAGAGTAACAGACCAGAGCAAGCACCAAGTGATGCCTCTCCAAAATATTCTCCCTGCTTTTAACAAATTACAGCTCAGAGGTTTCCTGAGCAGAAGACATTATCTTTCCATGTACCAACCCTCAATGGGTTTCTTTTCTATGAACGTATCTGTGTGGCTCTTTTATTTGCATTTAGAGAATTACTAGTATTATGCCCTTATATACTCTGTATATTTTATATACACGTATCACTCATTACTTATCTTTCATCTCAATTTGAAGCCTGTTTCTTTTGCATGCTGATAACCTGTTTTTCGTAAGTCACACTTCTAAATTCTGCCAAAATGTTTATCTGGGAGAAGTAACACACAGTTCTTAAAATCTGTTACAAGTCAAATAGAAATACTAAACGGTTTTATTTTCCAGGTAGCCCAGGTGGCACAGCCTTAGAGAAGACACCTATGAACAGCGGGTGGCCTTGCTGGTAATCACAGTGAAAGCTAATCTCAGAAGACCAGTGACAGTGCACAGAATTCTGCTTTATGAATAAACAGTTTTCTTAGGATAATGTGCACTTATTACACATAATTGTTTTATTCAATTACATTTACCTAAAGATACTTGGATTTACTTCTTTAAGTCACAAAAGAACAAGAGAGTTTTTGTGCTACCAGAAGGTTAAAGATGGAATGAATTCAGAGCTGAGAGTAAACTGCTCAACAGCCACCATAATACCTGCTCAGTACCTTAATTTGCAGACCGATGGTGGCCATCACCCAGATACAGGCAGGGAGACTGAATCAAGGGCGCCAATACTAAGTTCAAGAGTGGATGGTCTAATAAAGGACACCACCTGTTTTTATGTGCTTTACCTAATGTAAACACTTAGGAAATCACAGTGAAGAACCATAACATTATTACAGATACTATACTCAATTTCTCTTTCACACACCTTAGTATTCTTTAGGATAAGTAATTTCTCTTTGCATTTTATGCATACTCCTGAAGTAGTCATCACAGTCAACATACGGCCGAACTAATCAGCTCTTGTAATGTTCCTTCACTTTGAACCCATTCAACCCAAGCATCTTTTTCCACTCTGGAGCAGACAGACTGTGTATAACGTTCCAGGACCATTTTGGCAAGAAAGGTACAGAAAGAGAATGTGACTGATCTGCAAAGACTGAATTGTTTTATTTCACAATTTGCTCCTCCAATAAATGAGAGATCCATATCTCCACAGCGTCCAGTCAAGGTCTATACACTGCAATGACAATACATTTCTTTGTCAAAATTACCGGAGTCCAGATTTCCTTGTTATGACAACATTTTCCCTGGTGCAATACAAAACAGTTATACGAGGTTAACATGCTCCATACTTTTAACGGTATTTTCAGAAAGTCAGTCTAGACCAATATTTGTCTATTAAAAGAGTTTTCTTGCTGTTTTCCTCAAATGAATACACATATATATATTTCTCTAAAATAGAGTACTGAGTAAAGACTCATACTAATGACTTCAATGTTAGTCAATATTATACTGTATTTTCCTGCAAATACAAATGAGTATGTAAAATCCAGGTATTCAGTTGTAGGTCTTGGCTTGTCAGTCTCAATTTTTATTCTTTATCATGTCACTGAGAACTATATGAGAAATAATAAAAAAAAAGAGAGTAGACTGATTATGACTGCTTAATGTTTTTTTTTTTTTTTTTTTTTTTTATAGTTTACTCCTGCTTTATACAAAGAACTGAAGACTTGATATTGCTACATTCTCCCCAAAAATGTGAGTCCTTATATCTTTGCTTTTGAAAAATTTGAAGGAGATATACAACATAACCTTAGAATTAATTCTAATCTTACCATGAAGTAGAAGTATTGCCCTCACAAAGGATTTAACCATCCGGCCATCACTGTTCAGTGTATTTATGCACATGTATATAAATATCAAGTCATGAATCTGTCATAAAAAAGATTTATTTTCCTGCTTGCTGAGGATTTTTTAAAAATTTCACATTCAAATGAAGTACTCAAATTACAAAAGGCATTTGAAAAAATTCATCAAAAAGTTACTTTTTAATTTAGTTATATCTTCTAAAGATTAGATCATAACATCAGATTGCCCAGTTTCATGTTGTGATCTCTCACACTGTCAAAGTGCAAGTCTTTGTGTGCAGCCAGTAGATGATTTTCTTTTTATACTTTTAAGTGTTGCATAAGAAATCTACTAAAATATTCTCATGCAAAACAAGTTTAATGGCCCATTAATTCTTTTCACTAAGAAACATGACCTTTAATGTTCTTAAAATCAAGTCTTAATAACTCATATCCATTCATGTCCCTGAATACATTAGTTGCTGCTTGAGGTTTCATCACTCATATGTTTTTGGAAGTATCACACCATGAATTTTGCTAGAATTTCTTCTATACAGAACAAACTTAGTTTGGAGCAACACTAACAAAATGAGGAAGAGAATCATCACCACAATTGACTTGCAGCATTTTATATTTTTATATTCTTTTTATATTCTGACACACGCTCCACCTTTAATGTTTCAAAATCTTTTCTAACATAGTTTTAATGCAAAATTTGCATTAATGCAGTTAGATGTTTTGGGCTGACAATTCCACATGTAAATTTCTTGTTTCTACAAACACTGATTTAGAATGTTTTTTTCCATTTTTTTCCCCCCAAATAGTATTCATATTTATACATGAGGGTATTGTCAAATCTGAATTACAATTCTAAGTTTAGCATTACATTTTGTGGCATTTGGGGATTCACAGTGTTAACAGACTCCAGTCAGAACTCAATGAGGCTAGCCCTCACTTTATGTGCACTCAGACCTCCGGTTGTCCACTTCCACAAACAAACAAACAAAAAACCAAAAAGTTATATATTAACTGTGGACTTCTTGTTCTGTGAAGTGCTGAATGGCATTCTTCTGCATAATTCCCAGATATAAAGAGATATAGATATTCGTATTTTCCAGAATAGTGTCCTATGCTGTGGAAGTGCAAAGACAGAGGTTTTGACTTATCATTATAAACATTTCACCTGAGATTTTGCCTTACCTACTTTATCAGAATATAACTTGCATCAGGATCAATGTTATTCTACATGCTCCCCAGTTATCACTGGGCTTTCTGTCACTAATGACTCAGAAAAGTAGCCAGTATCTAAATCACACGATGATCTGAAACAGTTTTAAATCTAAATGTATTTTTTCTACTTTATATTAACTTACTGAAACATTAAGATGCTTACGCTTTCAGGCCAAATATTATCAGGTCAATGCGGACATGATATTCACCACTGATGGCTCCAAACACCTCCATTCCAATTATATACATATACACACAGTTGGAATCATAAGGTTCTGTATAAAGAAAGTTTTCTAAAAGAAAACTATCAAATAACTAACTTTTCTTGGATAAAGTAAGCATTGGTACAACCCATAAATTATGAAAGAAAAATAAAGCATCAGCTTATACTGAAGCTAGAAAAGGTCCACAGGTTCAGTGCCAAATTTGGCCTATGGTGTGTGTATCATTATACAATAATATTTACCATGGCTGAACTGATTTGGCTTACTTGATGGGGAGGGGAATTAGGACCTCTAATTATCTCCGACCTTAAGAAAGAGATTTACCTGTATGAAGCTCAATTCACTGTAACAGAAAAAAAAAAAAAGAGAGGAAAAGGGAAAAAAAAAAAAAGAGAGAGAGAAAACAAAAACGGAGCACATCTAAACTCTGTTAAGATACTTCACTGTTCCTTCAGGGATTAATGTAGTCAAATTTTGACACTGGTAGGCTCTTGGGAACAAATTTTACCTGAGGCAGTTTGAATTTCTGCAAACTAGATGTGAATCCAAATTTTTTTCTTGTAAAAGGGTTATACATACATTGCACTCATGGAAGTTGAAGTAGAAAAGGTGCAAATACAAACTGTAAAATGTTTAATATCCTGGTATTTTTAATTGTGATGATTTAATGAATCTACAAGTCAAAAGTGTATATAATGAAAACTTCTTGCATTTTAATATAAAACAGCGTGTATTTTTAAGTAATTCACACGGTGAAGAACAATCTGGTTTTGTGCTTGACTTTCTGAATTCATACAAGCATACTATGTTGTTAAATACCAAACGACACTACCACTCTATTAGGAACATTTACTTCCAAATGAAAAGAACCATTTCAGTAAGTTGCAGCTGCAACTCAGTTACACTTTCTCAATATTTGTAATGCTTTCTTTTACGAGATGTCCTTATCCTGCTCTTGCCAACAATACTTTACCATTCAAGTCCCCTGCTCTTTTGTGTAGCTCCAGACGAAACATACTATTGAAACATTGTTCCAACACCACCATATCCCACAATGAAGATTTTTTTTCCTTTTGCATTTATTTCCAGTTTTAGCAACTCTGAAAATTCTACACACATGCAAATAAGATAAAAAATAAATACAAGGCATCGAATTATGTTAAGCTGTGATCATGACTGCTCTCACTACGTAGTTTTATCAGTGGTTAAAAGACAACTGCATTTTCTGTTATACTGCAGGTTTTCCACGTATAGTTGTGCATTTCGCAAACTGCAGTTGGTTAATGAAGTTAAATTTAATTAGTTCAACTTCCTTGCAGATCACATCAAACACCACTATTTGATGCATTCTGCAAGATGACCAACCCTCCTACAGCTGGCTAAGTGTCACAATGAAAAGGCATCTCTACTTATTTCTGGGAACTGAAATGAGCTGTTTTAAGTGGAGCTTTTCTTCCATTTTCTGAGGCTGCACTACTCTGACCTTCCCAAAATCAATCCTTTGCGGATTAACATGTAAAGCAGTGTCGAATTAATTTCAGAAAGCGAATATGAGATCAGCCTGGGATCATACAAAACATCTAACTCCTAAATACACTAATGCTTCTAGCCGCTCAATGAGAAGCTGTCAATAAAAAGAAGGAGGGGGTAGTTAGGAGGATTTGAAGCGTGGAGCAATCTATCAGGCTAGTTAGAGCTTTGCCTACTTCTGTGGCATGGCTAATGCATTCCTCTAGAAGTTAATCCCATTTCTAAAGACCCTCCCGTGAGGAGCACATAGGCCGTGCCGAATGAGAACTAAAATGCATTAAAATTCTCAACAACGTCACCAAAAGGCACACTATTAGATTCTGAGAGTTGACAATAAGATGGTTCATTAAAAGTGCTCGGTCTTAAAGAACCGACTTTTGTTACGACACTTCTGATAGAAAATATTCAATACATCCTTTGTGATGCACCTGCAAACATCATTTTCTAGTAAGAACTGTTAAAACTTCAAATAAATAAAAGTAAACTTATATTGATGTCATCACAGTAAAGACGAATTGTCGTAGTTTCCATAACATTGCAAATCCACTACAAAAGAGGACAGTCAAGCCTGCTTTAAGCTAGTATTTACATACAAAATGTACATAGTATCCACTACAATACACCATAATCAATTATGCCTAGATAAGTTTGCTTGTACTTCAAAAGAACTAAAAAGATTAGCACGTTACTACCCGAGAACTTTGCACTTCTGATACACTAATGTTGAATTTTACAAATGCCATTACCATTGCCAAACACGTGTTCAGTCTGTGCGCTGTTACACGGTTTTCAGAAAATTTAACTGAATATTGTGTCTGAGTCATTAATTTACATATTGACAAACTGTAAAGAAAGGAAACCTCCGGAGATGCTAAATATCACCTGGATCCTTTTGCTCTGAGGGCAGCAACATCAAAAGACTCAAAGGTCATAACGGGAATCCTTATTCATCACCAAAGACAGAGAATAAAAGAAGATGGGCACCAAAAGAAAATAGACATATTTTATACTACAGGGCAAATTTTCTCAGTTATTATGAGGGCGTTGGAACCATATTAGCTCAAGACTGATTACAGATGAAGAGGATACCAAATGGCAATAAAGGTTTGCGTACTATTGCCATTGTGAGGTTGAAGCATCACTGGGAGAACCTAAAACTGCACCCTTTGCATTCTGTCTATCTACAAGCTTTCGGTGGTTTCAGCATGTAAAATACAATAGAATCAGGTTAGGAACTGGAGCAGTTGTGTCACCAAAACTGGATTAAGCAGATATCTTGACAAAAGGCACAGTATTCACAAAATATTTTAGAAAAGTGCATTAGAAACATACTTTTTTATTGTTTTCTGCTCCTCAAAGTTTAGAAAAAGAAACACATGTCCATCGCTGTTGATTAAAGATTGTATATCTCATAAAACTTATTACTAACAGTGAACTATCAGAGAATATATCTTGATTATCAGATCCCCAGCTAGATCTTGTGGTAAGAAAGGCTTTGTTTCATTTGTAACTCAATAAAATGTGGCATGGTATAATTGAAGAAAAAGCAACAGGTCTGTGTGTCATTTCTACAAACTCATTTATCATACTCTCATCATAGATGCATGCTGTCTACCAGTGTGATCAAAACGTGCTGTGATTTTGTTAGCATGACACACCAAGAATTATGGTATGTCTATCTACTGGATGTCTTAAATTCAGAAAGGAAAGGGAACAATTTTTTAGGCCAAAACGGCTTTTATGACTGTTTGCAATCATATTTCATCCAGCTATTTTTTAGTCAACGCTACTCATTATAATGGCTTGCCGACATCTAAGTATAAACAAACTCAGAACATAATGTGCAAGACAAGCAAGCAATTCAATAGTGAGCAGTTCATGCTCTCTCAATGGGGAACGGATTTGTACCACCACAATCTATTAAGCTTTCTGTACAACTAAATTTCGGCTGGGTCTGCTTTTGTGATATAATCATGAAATCAGCACACAAGCACTGCCTTGAAGATGCTTCAGTAATAGATGGAAAATCAAAACTAGTATTTTCCACTATTTCTGAATACTACACACTGACCTACTTCAAGTTTTAAAAAACCACTCTAACACATTTTTTCCCCTCGACAAAAATGTCCACTTCCTCTTTCATAAAGGGAACCAAAGAGATAGTGGAATACTACAATGTTGACATTAAAAAGTTTCATATGCTAAAAACACAACAGGAAATGACCCAAACACAGGGTTTCCACAATACAATGGACGGGCATATGTTTGCCTATGGGATAGGCAAAGTGGGATAAAGTCTGCTTGCAGAAATAACTGAATCACAAGAGATGGATAAGAAAAAAGCCCATTAAGAACAACTAAGTAAAAAATAAATAAATTAATTAAAGGTTAACGTAGTACTCAGAGCTGCAATTAAAAGCTAAGGACTGACTTTTCATGGAAAATCCTACAGCTAAATAGCTCTTACTGCACACTTCAACCCAGAAAATTATGTAGTGATTTTCTGATATTACTCAGAGCAACAGAAATTTAGAAAGCTACAGAAGTGACAAAATGCTGTTAATTTTTAACAATTCTATTACAGAACCAGAAAGACAAGCAAAACAATATACTGTAATTCCACTTCAACTTACTGCTTTTGTGCCATAGATATTTTTATGTAGTGGTATTTATGTACATGTAAGTTTATAAATCTTTATGCAGAAACTTAGATGTATGTCAGCCTTCCAGAATTTCTGGATTTCATCCTTAATAGTTTGCTATCCCCAAAAAATATTATTGACAAAAAAAAGTAGATAGAAATTCATTTGTACAGCATAGCAAACATGCACTGATTTTACTGAACATACCCCTCAAACAGGAAGTTGGTAAGAATTTGGCTCTGCACAAACTTTTATAACCATAAAGGACATGAAGCTGGAACCTAACACTTTATGAGTTGTAAATACAGCTGTGAAAGAACATTGTGAGAAAGCCTGTACAAATCTTCTCAGGTTAAACAAAATACATAAAATATGTAATAGTTTTCTTCAGGACAACACTGAGAATTAGGAATATTTTAGTAACCAGTGTGAATTATGAATAAAGAAAAAGAAACAGAAGTTGTACTTTCTCCTATTAAATTACTATTTGTTCTGAACTTTATTTGTTTGTTTATTTTTAAGGGACAGGCAGAGTAGGAAGGGGAGCAGTCTTTTGAACCATACCTACGAATAAGATGGGAGTTACATCACACACTTGCGTTAAGTCTGATCTTACACCAAAGTTATGCCATGTACTTGAAAAGACAGTTCATGGGAACTCCCTTGTTTTCTCATAACCTAAAAGGCACACACAACATGTGAAAATGTTCCTGTAGTTAAACGATAAGGTTGTGCTTCAGAAAAGTCAGTGATTTTGCTTAACTGGACTGATTTCAGATTTTGAAGGGAATGTTCCTGTTGGGAACCTGACAGTGCTTCCACTTGCTAAACTGACAATATATTCAATATATTTTTATGTTCTAACAATTAAATTAGGCAATGAAATTAAATTCCATTAGGAGTGAAAATATTATGCTGCTATTGTGAAAGTAAAGACTACACTGACCAGCAATATATGGTGGGTCAATAAAACAGCACCCACAGGAATCACCATGGAAAAATGTCATGCATATACAGAAAGACTGATATTTTATAGCAAATGTTTTTCAGATTATGTTATCCCCAAACAAAAAGATATATACATAGGTAGAGCACACCAACGTAACTTCTTTTTTCTTAAAACATTTCTAATATTTCAGGTAAATTTAAATCTATACTAAAAAAAATGTTGTGTAGATCATGGTGATACCTTATTTTTTAAGACTCATCTTTTTGCATTGCCTGCAATTTTGCACTTACTTTCCCATCCTAGAACATCAATTATTATCAGGTTACAAAGATAAGCCAGTTATAGAAAATAAACTACTACTACGACAGTAAAGATGAGGGTCATCACATCTTGGAAAGGGTAAGTTATTGAACTGCATTTGGTAAAAGCATGCTGAAAATTACAAAAGACATCAGGCAAGACCATATTAAGCAAAAGATAGCAGGCAAGACCATGACACACATAGCAGAAATGTTACTGATTTCTATTGCATTTTGGTAGCTGCATACCAGAGCCTGTTTATGTAAACCTGAAAGCTCACCAAAGAGCAATAGAATCAGCCCAGACTCTGCATACCTTCCTGCAGGGCTTTTCTGTAACCAACCCTGAAGATGTTCCAAAGGCAGAAAACATAATGCTTGTCCCTCATATGGCCTGAAGCACAGCAATGGGCTGCTTCTTCCCACAGACACACAACATGGCTATGGTACTTGGATATTTAAGAGAAAAACTGGTTCTGTGCAAAACACATAGCGACATGCAGCTGCCAACAAACACAGCCAGTTGTGCATTCACAGGATATCACAAAAGGTTATCCTGCTTATTTCTAATATAGCCAAGTGAAATTCAGCGTTCCTTGTTTAGTGTTCTTCAGCTCAAATCTAATAACAAAATACTAACATTGTCTAAATGTTCATTTTAAGATCTACAGCAAAAATGGCATTGGAGGGCCTGCTTAGACTTTGATTCCAAGTCATTTCTTAAGACAGACAGATGTTCAACAAGATCCAGAAACTGCAGCTTGATGGATTGAAACGCATTTCTTTAAGTGGATTAAAAGACTACAAGAGTCAAGATGTTTCTATTTGTGCTCCACACAATTATGCTCTTTAAAGGGACTGTGTTAAAACTGTTACCATGGTGTCTATATTCTAAGGTTACACGTTGACAAGTATGTCATTAAAAAACAAGCAGACACTTCAGTGAGAATCTGCTCCTGATCATCAGAGCGAAGCTGTTTTAGATGGATTGTTCTGACCATGTGTTTAGCACATTAGTTTCTTATCTACTTTAAACACCAACACTGTTTTTCCAAGTAGTAACATAAATCATATTTAAACGGTATCAGATTTTTACTGCTTGGCCATACTGGTTTTTAAGAACTGAGCATCAACAACAAGCTTTACTTAGGAAAATGTATTGAATCATCAAGAGCATGACGTTTTCACCGACTTAAATCCATCCTATGAGTTCATCGCTTACCATAGAGCAAAAAACTGTTTAGTTTAGCACCCAATCCCATAAATTAGCGAATTCTTACACCATGACAGTGAGTCTGTATTTGCAGTGGCTACAAGAGGAAAAGCAAGCTCTTCCTGCGCCTCAGAGTCTAGCTGTCAAAGCTGCATGTGCAGATTCATTGTTCCTTGTAAGGTGCTGAAGACTACTAGAGTCCTAAGGACAAAAGAGAGCTGGGCAAACCCCATCCAGGTAACACCACATACACCAAGAGAGGAATCTCAGACTTAATTGGCCTAATGAAGGCTTCCCCTCGAGTACAAAAACCCAGCGTGTCTATATTTCAATTTAGTTCACCTCAGGTTAGAATGCTCACAAAAGATGCTTTTTGTTTCCATGACTCAACAGGCATTCAACTCACCTGCTAAATATTGTGAAAATTCAGAAGAACTACCCAAACTTTACTAAAATGCTTGCTCTCAGTTACCTAACTTCAGTTACGGAAATGTCCTGTCTTCTTTTTTTTTTTTTTTTTTTTCTGCAATATCAATATCAACGTCTAGAGTGGACTTCATTGTGTCTATAATACAATGCTAGGGAAATTTTCTGTTAAACAGATTAAAAGTGGGTAAAGAAACCATTTATATTATTTAATTCCATAAAATACTGCATTTCACTTAAGGGAATTAGTGCCTTAAGCAATAAACAGAAGTATGCAATAAATGGACTATGTGGGATCTGTTAACCTAAGTGCTTGACTCTGCCATCGAAATAATCCCCTTTTAGATTTTCAGATTTAAAAGTTTATACACAAATGATTACTATTAAAAAATATTTACTAAAAATAAAAGAAATTTAAATAGATTCCAAGTGTATCTAACAGTATGTGCTACTGCTGAGGATTTAGTGGCAATGCTTGCCTAACGTGATCCTGTGATCATTTTCCCTCTCTCAGAAAAAGTTCAGGTAGTATGAGACAGTGTCACTGGATTGATTGCCAGATCAAGCAGGAGCCTGACCGAAGCTCTTGTACAGTCTATTTCCATCTTAGGTGGCCCAGGGAGATTAAAGGCATTTCTAATTTACCCTCTCCCCCCTTTTCTGTGTCGCTACCATGTTTTCTTGTACCAGGATTTGCTGCCTGCCTGCCTGATCCAGCAGGCCAGGCTGACCTAAGCTGGATGGATGTTTCCATCTTTCTCCCACCTCCTTCCAGCATTCATTCTGCAAGTCCAGAGTAACTGCCCAAAGATGATCAGGCAAAAACAAACCATGGAGTTGAAGTTTGGTGGACTTCTTGCCTTGAGGGGAAGAGAGAGAGACAATAAAGTGGGAAAATCGCACAGTGGGGTCTCTTCCTCCCTGTTCACTACCAGCACCCCGAACAGACCAAGGAACTGGGACCTCTCAGTTAATTTTGGATAAAGGCAGTACCCTTGTACTGGACACTGACTCTAAAAGGTCTGATAAATTGTCATTAGGCCTGCTGCTGGTCCTGCGTGTCAGCATTTTTTTTTACCCCCTATCACAGTTAAGGAAGGGCAAGGCAGTGCACAGGGAGGGATATAAAATCTACCATCATTTTGTCCTATATTACATTAAATATTATCCAGATATAGTTAGCAATTCACACTAGAACATAACAGAATTTCAGCAATGGCTTTTAATAATCAGGACAATACCAATCTTTATGATCAAAATCAAAATAAATTCCCAGTCTCAAACTTTGAATATTTTATTAGCTTTCCCCAAAACTCTCTCTGTATGAAAAAATCTCTCTGTATAAAATGTAATACATGACATCCTAATATATATCTAACAACTATTATGTCAATCATTAATTCTTTAGCTAAGAGCAACTTCAATTACATAGAGTAAAGAAATTGTTTGCTTGGTGTCCTTTTCTTCCCATAAATGCCTTAATGGATGAGGAAGTGTTTTTCTGCACCCCCAAAAGAATCAAATGAGCAGGGATTATACCAACAAACATCAATATTAATTCAAAAATGGATTAACAATTAAAGAATTGAAGTACATTAGCACTGATCTCCAGCATGAAATAGTTGTGATCAATGAACTAATCTGTAAATTCGATTAATTGAGTAAATCCTGTTTACTAAAGTATATTCTAAAGGCATAATTTACGAATACAAGAAGAGGAAAATCCTGCACTTACTTAAAAAAAAAAAAAAAAAAAAAAAGTCAAACTATCATATCAGTGTTTAGACAGGAATGGAAAAACAAGTTTCTCATTCAATAACGTACCCATACGGACCTGCCTAAACTTCACTGACACAGTGCTGAGAATATCCCAGATCACGAAACTTCTCCTGGACACTACCGAAATGGGACTGCCACTCTGAGCTTGTTTCAGTGGCTGTTGAAAGAAATCTGAAATCTGTAACAGGGCAATAACCTCTGCCTTTTTTTTTTTTTTTTCTGTTTGTTTGTTTTGTTTTGTGTCTAAGAGCTTGCTTTTATACAAGGTTGTACTGCTTTACAACTATACTGGTAGACAGGAAAGGGAAATAAAATAAATTGGTGGAAATATTTCCTCATACCTGCATAACTATATTTATTCTAGGAATTGTATCAATACAACCACATTGGTTAAAAAAATAAATCATACCTCTGACTGGCAGGTTAAGATAGTCTAAAAGTCTTTAGACCAAACTTTAGTATTGAATGTGAGAGTTAAGCCAGAGTAGGTAAGCACTGCTAATTGACAATAATTGAAGCATGACAGGTAGTGAGATACACTATTTAATTATACAAAAAAATAAAAATATTTAATTAAGAGTAGAGTGAACTTATTTTCAGTTGTAGGTAACAACATTTTACTGAGACGATAAAGGCATCCAAACTCTCATTTTTATCTGCAATTCTAAGTTATGCTATGGGTCAAGACAAAATAGTTGCATTTCAAAACTTACTAAATAATAGCCTGAATGAAGACAGAAAAACAACGGGTACTAATTTAAGGAAATTTAAGACAACTCAACGTACTTCATGTGGAAATGCAGAATTCCTTCCAGTTATTTTGTCCCCCTTTTAACTGCAGCTGGAAAAAACACCACCTGTGCAGTCATTGCTACAAAACCTTAAATAATGGAAATGACACGCCTTGAAATATCAGATCCTGTACTATCAAAATCCAGAAACAACTGTGATGACATTCAAGATCCTTATAGCTAGCAAAAAATATGAATACATGGAAAAAAAAGATCTTTTACCATTCACTTCATGAAAAGAAACTAGTTACAACACCAAAACCTAGTGCAAGCAAATATAAATTCAATATTCAGACTGCTAAATATTTATTCATCCATCTTTAACTCAGTTTATGAGCCCTCTAAAAGACACATTATTACAGCTTCAATCTAGAAACCCCTTAGTCCACCGAATCTGTAAGACACCAGTAGGTTTGGTAGTAGTCTTGCCCCAGAGGAATGAACCTGTGAAGTGTAACAGCCTGATAATGCTGCACTTCTGGTAAGCCTACAAAATTAGCTAGTAGTGCAACACAGTAAGGCAGATTTGCAGAGCAAATCAGTTGACAATGAGGATGCAACATCTACATGCTGAAAGGCCGGGGGCTGGATTTTGAAGTAACTACAGTCTGCTCCCCGGACCTGAATGCCAGTTACTGGTTGGAGTACAAGAGGAGCCCTTCTGGAGCACCTGTTTAACCCAAAAGGGATCCATTTCCCATGATGAGCATACTGGAACGTGAACCCATAGGCAGTAAGGGAGGATAATCGTGTTGCTTTCAAAAGCTCATTCCTGATCTGAACAGTTAACACAGATGCACCCCATTGGCTTGCAAGGGTACAGCTGTTTCAAAATCCAGACTGCCATTGCTCTCCATCTTATAAATGGAAACCAGTTTAAAGAGACCAGTTTAGAGTTTCTAGCTGTATCTTTCACAATTTAAAACATCTCCCCAAATAACCTGTGAACTACAAAAGGTTAGAAGTAAAAAGTTCAAGCATCACTGAAAATGTATAAATAACTGTCCCTTTGAGAATAAATAACAGTCCCTTTGAGAGTATTTTCACATTGGGATTTTTATACTGCTGTATTACTATAACAACTAAACACAAATACAGCAGTGTGCTTCCTGAATTTCTTACATGTGATTTTTAAAATGTTTAAAAATCTGGGGCATTAGTTCTTAAAGGTGTACAGAAAAACCTCATGGCTGGCACATTCCATTTTAAAAGGAATTCAAGGAGCTGAGTTTTAAACCTTTTTCAAAGATGTGAAATAGAAAGGGAATAGCTAATGGGTGCTGCTATAACTCTCTGAAACAATCTCCCCAAATCTCTGACAGAAAATAATAAGATATATTAAAGTCCCATTTTTCCTCTCAACAGAACTAGAACATATGAGAATAACTAAGAATTAGTAAGATCAACAGAGGTCAAAAGTAAAGAAATGAATGGTAATTTTTACACATTGAAAGAGCTGTTTTCTCACAGAAGTGTAATTTTAGAGAAATTTGTAAGTCAACTGCAATCACGAGCATTTTGTCAAACTATATAATGAATGCTACTGTTTTCCATACAGCCCATATGAAACCATGAAATTCTATACATTCAGTCAGACATTCTACTCTGTACACTCAGGATTCCTGGTTATTCCCTCAACAGCATTTTTTTTAAAGAGGAGCAGCATATAAATTGGAAAAAAAAAAAGGGTTGAGGTATCTCCTGAAGTACCAAGAGCAATCTTAACCAATAATACATATACAGTGCTTACTGATGGACTTCACCATCTCCCAGCTTTTGAAACTAATATCTTACTGTGAATGTTTGACTTAACGGGAAAAAAAATTCAGGTTAATAATTCATGCCACTTAACTTGATGTATATGTAAATTTATAAAGTAAAGTTGACTGCAATGGGACGTGAGTCCATCTTCATCTCAAAAAGCTTTGTAATAAAAATGTTTATGAAGAATAAATACTGTGATTCTGTGAAATATGTTTTTTTTTTTTTTTTTCCAAGAAAGTTATCCATTTTTTTTCTGATGCAGACCATTTAGCCAAATGGTCTTAAGTGCACCTGGTACAAACCTGGTACACCTCTTAAGTGCACTGGTACAAACATTTAATGTAGGTGCTTTCCTTCATCATTATATACCATAGTGTTACCAACACTTGTGGTTTTATAACAAGTCTTGCAATATGTTTTTAGACTTCAATACCTCAGAATAAAAATAAGTGTCCGGTGTTCAACATTTTACCTACCAGACAAATAAAAACAGGAATAGCTTTAAAGCTTCCTAACCTTATTTTGTGTGATTTTTTTGGATGCTCCTTATCACCAAAATTCCTAAGTGAAGTCATGAATTGCACACGTACAGTTTAAGATTTGCTGTGTGGGTAATTTATTGGCCTTCAGAAGCACAAAGAAAGAATTGAGCCACTACTAACAGGCATTTCCAGAAGGTGCAGGAACATTACCTGTGCAAGTGCTGAAATGACAGAAAAGAGGAAAGGCAGTGAAACGTAAAGGGAGAAAAGGAAAACTGACATTACCCCAAAAACAAAGTGGTTTAATAATCTGTACAGCCCTAATGTAGCTCATGTCAGAAACTACATAATAGTTATCTCTGCTTAATAGAATCAGAATAAATTTAGGACTTGTTAACTTTAGGCTGAACATTGCCATCACTTTAAGGTAAATAAATGGGACCACTGATTCAATTATAGAACTGTAAACTGTAATTTACAGCTATAAAAACGTAAACCATGTCCACACAATACCTGTATGTGACTAAATGTCTCTATTGTTCATTAGACCAAAACTGTAGAGATAAGAGAAGGCCAAGATGGCTGCAATGTCCAGAACCAAGCAGTTCCCATTTTTTGACGTCCCGGTGACTCTCCCAGGGATCTGAGTATTAAGACTAGATACAGAAAGTACATGTCCTCAATAACATTGTTATAGTAAAGGAAATTTCTGCAGGGTCTTGTCCCGGAAATAAATCAGATTGCCTTATTTCTAATTTGGCAGGTTCCTGTTTCTGTTGTTTTTCTGGCTATTCTCTATTTTTGAACATTAAACCACTTCTACACTTTTTACACCATAAATAATTTCAGAACTCTCCATTATGCTTTAACATGAAATGTTGCATGCATCTCCAGAAACTAGAAGTGGGAAATAATAATAATAATAATAATAATAATAATAATAATAATGGCCCTGTTGGAATCTCCTGTAGCTTATACAGCATTAACAAAAGATGTTTTCTCTTTTTCCACAGGCTATACCATGTCCAAGATCATTATTCATTTCAAATGACCTACTTGCAATCCAAAATATAAAGTATAAATGTTAAAAAAAAAAAAAGATTCCCACTCATGTTTTTAATATTGTCAAAAGGACGTCTACATGGTTTTATGCATTTGTGCACATCAAGAAAAAATGTGCAACTGTTGAGTTACGATTCCCTAATTCACGTACAATTTAGTGCACATATGGAAGTGCATCCATATTGATACTGTCTAATCTAAAAAAAGGTTTAATATTCAAAGATACAGTATTATCTTAATAATTAATAATAAAAATTAAAAAGAACAAGAAGGGAGGAATTTCTTCTGGAAATGTACTCCTTTGATATTATAGCATAGCATGAGTTTCTATTTTTTGATGATATTTGTGCAAAATAAACAAGGAAATATTTGACAAATCTTAGAGGAATTCTAATGAATATTTCTGCAAGCAGGTTATTCATTGTTTGAGAATCTGATGATCTTTACAGAAGACCGACATTTAGAAGGACTTCTATTACAAAGTCACAGTTGCCAGGGACACTCAGGACACTCGAATGTGAAATATCAACTGCAAAATAGTTTCTCAATAATTCCCAAGGCTAAGACTGACTTTGTTGAGGATTTAAGCTCATACACCCTTTGAGCACATCTGTACATCCTCCCCACTTCAATGCTACATCTGAAAGCTAAGCAGCACTATATAAACACTACACTGAATGAAAAGTTGGCAAAAAATCTTTGGAGTTTTCACTATATAAATCTTTCTAGCCTTGTTTTTTGTGTGAGAATGTTTTACTTGCCAATTTTGATTGAATTTAGATTAGCCTACCTCAAAACAGAAGGCTGAAAATCTGTGCAAGTAAAAAGTGGCACTTTTTCAGATGAAACATTGAAAAAATTATTTTAAAACTGAACTACACGTATCATTTAGTATAGGGTACTAACTCTACTGCTTTTTTCCAAAGGTATTTTAATCAGAGAGACATTGGAAGTGATTTACAGTAGTTAATGTGCAGTTCCTCCATTTCATAAGTCTAAGCATCAATGAAATATCTTCACCACATAAAAAAGAAGTGGTTTGCAAAAGTGCCTCTGTGTATCAGCTGGTTTTCATAATGATGTTCTCTATTTTTACATTTGTCTATATAAACAATGAACAAATGTCTCTCTCGCTGTAAGTTAAGTAAGTTTCTTTTTGGCATCTTAAGAGAAAACCTGTTTCATTACTATTCACATGATTTCAGGTTCACATAAAGACTAGGAAATAAGCTGGTTTTCATTTTGCCCTTGGAAAGAAAACAGAACTAGAGAGATTATTCAGGTTTTTTTAAAAAAGTAATAGTGCATCTGCACAGTCATTACTGAAACTTAACTTAGAAAATTTTCTTATGGAAAATGAGGTTTCATAAAAAACAACACATTGGAACATTCCTGAAAATGGTGTTGCTAGCAGAAAATAAGGAACACATTCTTGTATTCTCGTCTTAACTTGTTATGCAAACGAAGACTATGGGGAAGTGAAAAGGGAAGATCGAAAAAGTACCATTTTTTTTTTTTTTTCACCAAGAAACACATCTGAAAAGTAAAGAACCAACGTTAACGACTGCTCTGGATATTTCCTTGGATGAACAGGCAACGGGCTTCAGATTCTTTCTATGTATGCCTGGTAGAAATCACTACTTACCACAGAAGTGTGGACCACAAATCCTTTTCTAACTTAATCTGTCCTAAGAAGTCTCTCTGTACAAATTGCATTACCTTAGAAAATCATGGCCACAATAAGACTTCTTAGTAAGGTAGTTTCCATACGATTAAGACCAGTGACTCAGTAACATTGATCTAAGCATTATAAGCATTTCTTGAACATACAGGTGAGCTAGCAAAAGATCAAGACACGTGTCTGTAACAATGTAGCCCTGCATCTCAAGTGAGATTCCACAATTCCCCTTCAGGGGATGCAATATTCTAAGAATCCCCTTTCCTAAAATTCCTTCCTCCCATCCTCCCCGCCTCGCTCTCAGGAAGGTAGAGCTTAAAACACTTTACAGTGCTTATCCTGAAAACGATGTAGCTGAAATCCATTACAATTAGACAAACTGTGACGTGACCGACACAGTCTTCATTCCACAGGTTTGAGAAGATATGGGGGATGTTTTAGAAAGCTCCTGCACTTTGTAAATGCTGGAGGCTGCTTTAGGAGGTAGCAGAACATTTCCAAAAAGATTCCTCATTGGAAAAGGGGCTATTCCTCTGTCAGTGACTTATCTCCAATGAAGTCCACATGGAAACAACTGGAGTAGAAATTTTATTGGCAGCTTTGCACAGGTCTCCCCCGGTTGCGTTTTCCATATTATACTTTATAAAGTAGGAGTTAAAGAATAACTTTCAAATTGTAGTTTATTTAAAAAAAAAAAACTAAGCCATGAGAGCTATGAAGGCTGGCAACCAACACAAGGTTAAAGCTGAACCTTTACCCTCACAGACTGTCATAACAATTTCTTTGAAAAGACTGCTATATAAACTGAGCAAGCAGACAGGTTTTTGTGTTCTCACATAAATGGAAACTATGTCATATAAAAGAACTTTAATGGGCAAATGACACCGGCTTTTTCTGCAGCAGAGTTTAAGATTTTCTCCCCTTAATTTTTCCTTTTTTCCACTTTAAACACGCATTCTATCATGCATCGGAGCAGTACAAATGGACAAACGCTATCACAAGTTTCAGTTGCACACAGTATTTCATATTCTGTTTTTTCGCTATCCCCTGAATTTTGTCTAGTGTTAGTGGATGTATTGGTACTGTACTGCATTTTTTAAGACTTCACAGGGAAAAACTATTACATTACCCTGCATTTGGTGGAAAAACTTTAGTCTTTACAAAAGAAATGTTGTAGAATTTATGAAAACAAAAGTGCCAATAAGATTTTACTTTAATACCTGAGGGAGAAATATGATCATCTGCTCCAATAAGAAAAAGATGCATGCACTAGGTGCTCTACTAATTACAACTGCTTTGGTGGGCAATATCACTGGTGAAACAGATGTTAGGGACCTATTAACAAAAGTTTTTCAAACATCTGCTTACAATTTTAAGGCAATTGTAAATACAGCACAGAAGGTCAATTGGGCTCATTAAGGTCTATGTGCAAATCTACTGCTGCAGGTTTCTTTTTAGCTAATACTGACTTTTTTTAACACAGGAAATAGAGTTTAATAGCAACTTGTGTCAATTTTGATTGTGATTTCATACAACAACAAACAACAATTGCATGCCCTGTGCTTCAGCAAATAACCCATTTTCCTTCCTCTTTTTCCTCTCTACCTACAGCACACTGCCATAGTTCTGTGAGGTGAAGCACAAGGTAAAGGAAAGGTTATAAATTGGGCAATTATACAGAAATGATTGATTTTACTTTTAAACAACAATTATGAATCCTGTTAGGAAATCTTCATTTATTGGACCAAAGACAAATGAGTTTTGATTACAACGCATAGTTATGATATGCAAATTATCCTTAACAACTGGATTTGGGAGCACCTTTAAAGTGTCAGAACAAGAAGACAGATGTTAGGTATGTCTGAAACATGCTATTGATTGGGAGCACTCTTCATCAGTCTTCCTCAAACTGGAACAACCCAGTAACAGTGTTTTCCATCGAACTCCTCAGGACATAACCCTCTGACCTAATACCAGCAACAGCAGATGGGGGGTAAAATGTTCCCATTTTAGCTGCTAATTAGTGCTTCAAAATTCAGCAACAGTAACTTGCACAGGAGTTTTCAAGACCAGTTTTTTTGGAAGACATCCACTTTAGTTGTTATCTTGAGCTGCAGCTTGAACTGATCAGGTGATGTTGCACTAAAGCACGTTTGTAAGAGTCACACACACCATGGGCCCACTTGTGAGTAGCAACCTTCAGCCAAAAGGCTTCTTGAACCAATTCACGTAAATTTTCAAGAATGTGTCTTCTATCTGGAACTGCTCCACGTAATACACAAACCTTACAGATTTTAACATAGAGAAGGCACTTCTGAAAACAAGGAGGAAAAATGCTGTGATGTAGAGGTAAGTAATTATTAAAATCAGTCTGCAATCTTATAATTAAGAAATTAATTGGAAAGTGATGGTTTATCAAAAAGCAAAATTAATTATATTGCAATATTTGACAAAGAAATAACGTAGAAATAATTTTAAATGACAATTCCATTTATACCTGCTATAATTCACAATAGGAAAACTAATGGTTATACAGTAAAATTGCATTTGAAAGCTCCTGAATTTTGTGGCTTGTACCAAATGTGAAGTAGTGTCTACTTTAAGTACTTTGCAGCATATTTTACAGCAAACCCAGCTTCAGATATAAATAATAGACAGCACCTTCTACTATCAATACACAGCCGAAATCATTAAAAGTAAATTAATATAGATGAAAGTATAAAAATTTGTTAAATGTTCTTTATATCTGCAACCTTGAAGCTATGCTCATATAGATCTGAAAAAGTAATACGAGTCCTTCTTGTCCAAACAACAGCTAAATCTGAAAGCAAACATCAGAGCTTTCAGAAAACATTCCCATCAATAAAGACTTGTCTTTACTCAGCTTGGCCCAATATTGCCTGCTTTAAAAAACTTATCACCCTATCCATCTTCTCTGTGACTTACTAGAAGGGATATTTTCAATGTCTTATGAATTTTTTTCCAAGCCTTTTTTCCTTCATCTACCATTTATGAGTCTAAATAGACTGTAGATTTCTTTATTTCTTGTAAAGGAAGTGGGTACCCTAATTTTGTAGGGCTGAGGAGTCTGGTGATTATCACTGATAATCTGTAAACTAATCTTTTTTATTCCTATGTTCGTAAGCTTTCAAGTTAATCTTAGCTGAGTAGAATGTCATTAATTATATCTTTGAGACTGAGTAGGTAATAGAGTTAATATTCGTCTTATAGTTTTTAAAAATCTGCAACCCCGCTGTGGCAAACCTAGAAACTACAGGTACATCCGAAACAAAAAAGGGAAAATTTTAGTGATAGAGATTAGCCCCTCTCCCACCTTTTCCTCTGAATTCTAACTATTTTAAAACTGTTTGGATTCACAGTGCAAAGCTGATTTTAATGGCCCAAGCTGCTTTTACTGAACTGATCGGGTTATTTTTCCTGCCTGGGGAAACAAGGGAGGAAAGAAAAGAGGGGGAAAGGTATAAAATTTCTCATTAATAACAGAACTAGGTGCATCTACACATAAAGACTCAGAAAAGAAGAAAAGCTATAATTACCACTTTTGGCAACTTTTTATAAGTTTCCTATTTTAATAGTGATTCAATTTTGCCTTATGCAACTTAAAATGAGATGCCAAGGAAGGTAAACTTGCTTTATACTAGGAGTTAAATGAAAAACGTGTCCTTTCGTTATACCACATATATTCATTGGATACTATTCAGGACCACTTAACTCAAAAAAAGAAAAAAAAGTAAAGTATATACTTTCAAATACAATCCTGGAAATCCCAAAGAAACTGGGTGTGGGAAATAGAGGCATCTAAACAGCAAAAAGCAGCACAAAGATAACACTGATGATGAAAGGATTTGCTCTAGCTGAGGATGACATAAAAGATGAAGTTCTACAAAGACCATTAAGTATTCACCAGCTCACTGCAAATTACACTAAACACTTGGTAAAGAAACACTTGGCAGATGTCAGCAATATATAAGCCAAACATGTTCCTTACATTGAAGGATAATGTAACTACAGAAAGGGTTTGCTTTGGAACAATTTCTATAGCATAAAAATAATCTGGCCTTGTCTCCTGGCAAGGCTGGATATACCAAGGAAGAAACAAGAAAGAACCATGACTACTTATGTGACAAATCCATGTTTCTGCCATTTAGATACTTAATATCACTCTTGAAATAAGATAGTATACACAAATTTGGATAATAAAAAGATTGTTTTTAAAATTGTAACAGAAGTTTAAAAATGAAAATATTTATGTATCCTTGTTTTAACAAGTGTAGCATATACACTACTGTATATATAAAACTACTTTCTAAAGTTAAAATCTTCCACATTTCAGATTTTTCTGTTCCACTATTACCTTTTACAGTTTTTTAACTACATTCCTAAGTGTGATTTACAAAGTTAGAACCTACACCCAGCAAAATCTGCGGGAGTTTCTTCTCTCCTCAATCTCCAAGCAGAAAAAAGCTTCTGCAGAAGTGCACCCCCAAGTTAGTAGAAAAGCCAGCCTGACCGTTTTTGAATGTTAAAATGAATGTACTGTTAGGTTCCATTTTAGGAAAATCATTCTTAAAAACAAGACAGAAAGGAAAGCATCTGTTTATAATTAGGAAAGATATATTTGGCACAACTGATCATTCTCTTAGTATCATCACTAAGTAGAGCTTTTAAATTTCTTTTGTGGCATATGAATTTCCTAGAACCAAGTCTGCAGATCCACACATCTTATGGCTGATGCGGTCAGTGCTTCAAGACTTTACGTGCACAGCAAGCTAAAAGCAGCAATTGAGATTCATGTGGGATTCCCAAACTTGCTTTCACTACATGAGCTCAAGTGTCAGTAAAAAGTTACAAGAGCTGCAAAGTGCAACAGTTGAGATAACTCAGGTTAGGAACACATGCTGAACGTGGTATTATAGTGTTGCAAAAGCTGGTTTTAAACTGGTTCAGAGGATCTATACAAGTTTCATATCAAGACTGATATCACTGGACTACAGTAGTTTTAGCTATCTTATGCCAGAAAGCATTCCCTTGTGTTGGTATTTCGACAAGGGAAGTTTGCAAGAATCTTTTTACTCACTCTTCTCTTGTTGTTACACACTCCTTTGAGATCTCCCGTTGTTCTTTTTCTCCCCTTCTCTAATGTCAGCAAGGTGCCATTTGCATCAACACGTTTAACATGAACTAAATCAAGAGATTTTAAACAGAGGGTTCACCATGGAGGAGTAACACAGATAGGCTCCAATTCGTATTTTTGAAATAAAGGTGGATTTTAAAATTGCTGTGGTTTCTGGTACTATCGCCTATGCAGCTACCAAGTTTCATGCAGCTGAGATGTTCAGCAAAAATGCTTCTTAACTTTGTTGTTACCATTTTATAATAGCATTGCTCTAATCCCAGTAAAAGAAATCATCTGAGAGGTCCACCCCCCTGATGGTAACAAATGGAAGCTTCTTGAATAAAACTTCACAACTATGATTTATCTGGAACTAATGTAAGTAAGGCAAATTTCTATTCCCATAGACAACCCTTTGCACCAACTGACAGACACGGGAGATGCAAATGCCAACTAAAAGCAGTGTTTGAACAATCATGTAAGTCGGTGAATGCTGGTGAAGAGAGAAAAATAATCAAGCTTTCCCCCACACAGTTCCTCATCTTCCCATTTGCTATAAATGCACATTGTCCTTCATACTAACCTCTATTAGATGTCTGCTCTGTTTCAGAGTTTCCAGAGCAAACTCATCTGAACAGGATCACTAAGTTCTCACCAGCTAAACATTTTCGACTCTGCTGAGGCAGACTAAAATCAAGCAGGTGAAAGTCTGCATCTTATTAGCTGGACTCCTTGCCAGGAACACAGACACCTTCAGAAACTCATGCAAAGATCAGCTGTTGAAACAACTTAATTGAAATTACAGCCCATGAATCTTCATTCGGAAAGAATGAGCATGAGGACACGACATCTTCCAAAACAGAAGACAACCTTCTACTGAGAAACAAACTCAATCTGAGAGCATGAAAACAAAGTTTTAACTGTCTACACCAGACTGAACCAAGAGTGCAGCTACCTGTTCATTATGCCCATTGAAATGCTTGATCTGCTACAATCTTAGCTCAGCTGAATTTCTCAGAATTAGCTCTTCTCATAAATAATTTCACCAACACCAGTTCCATACACCCAACCACTAAAAAAATATGCTGTTTGTATAGGACAGTCAACAGATTTTTCTATTCAATTAGCTGCATTTTCCCAGAGAACTATATAGGGGGTTTCTTTGGCAACCGGCATTTTCTCAGCGGACAGTACTTAAAATGGTGGCTCTCTTCTGTGACGTTCACTCCTGAAAAGGACACAGTGCTCACGCCACAGTAAATGAGCAGCAGCTATCACACATCAACCTTTGAATTATCTATGCGGAATAACAGTGCATGAAAAGGAAATATTGCATCTCTAGCAAAACAAACCAATGAACCACCCACATGAACCAGCACTTATCCTACGCAGTGCAAATGAAATAGTGGTCTATAGTCATCCAGTCACCTAACCACAGTAAGGAAATATTGTTTCCTCAGAGGAATTCTTTCTCAAGGTCTCTATTTAAGCACTTCATACTTCCATAATTCTGTCATAAGTACTTGGCAGAAGCTGTAATACAAACATAACGAATGGCAACCCTTACCAGATTACAAACTATAGCCTCCAAAACTTGGGCCTCTAGAGACACCTATTTTATACAGCAGTTTTGTATGTGTAGAGATGTATCCAAGTGGAGCTGGAAGCTCCACTTGCCAGAAAGCACAGTAGCCATTTACTAATATTCCTAATTCTAGACATCACAATTTGAGGAGGATATTGTAAGAAGCTATTTAAGGGGATGCTGTGACAAGGCATAAAAATTTCAGGCAGTATTTCACGATTTCAGAGAGTTTCCTGGAAGGCTTGTTATCCTTTCCTTCAGTAGTATTTCCAAGCTGTTGTCTTGTCAGACGTGATAAACAAGGCATTTATGGGATAATTTCTAGCCAGAAGTTTAAAGCTGGTAAAACTGAGCTCTAAATGTTCCATGTTAAAAAAGATGCCTGGAATGGCCAAAGACACATATAAGATACTTTGAGAAAACTTCATTTATTGTTTGCAAAACCATGCAGAAAGACTGCTGAAACAGTTTCAGCAGTGGCAGCTTTCTTCCACATTGCTACGTAATTAAATGTGAACTTGTTACCAGAAAACCCACTTCAGTTATGTGGGGAGTGGGTCAAATGGTGCAATTTGAATTCTCAGCTGAGCTTCCAATGATTTCTTCTTGCTTATACTTCTATTGGGCACGACACAAATATTCCTATCAACAAATATCAAAAATATTGTTATCAATGTGGTTATCAAAAGCAAATAGCCAAAGAGCAGCAGTGCCATTTTCTTTTTTGTAGTCACTTAAGTGCAACTAAGCGGAAATCTTCCATGTTATGAAATCAGGAATCACCTTTTTTACACTCTCTCTGTGCTATGTTGTAGAATCCACAGTACTGTAAGCCTAGAACGTACATACGCATACCATGTCCTATTAAGGAAAACTCAGTATAACCCATTTCTCATCATCCTCTGCAGCGCTCTTCCCCTTCAAATTTTCACATATACTTTTGGTTTCCACAGGGTGAGCAGCTGTTATTCAGAGTATTCAACATGTGCAGCATAACAACACAGATGCAATTTTAACAACATAAATGCAATTCAGAACGATGCTTGGCAACCACTGTGTTCACATCTAGGAGGGCATACCTTTGGCTTTCTAATTTTGCATCTCTGTAATAAGATACTATGCAAGAAAATACTTTTTTCACAAATATTTATACTGGGTCTTATTTTGCAGTTTTTATTCAACATCTTAGGATACACATGGAGCTATAAAATTCCCCTAAAGAAGACAACTGGTCTGATATCACTTAAGACCTGAGAAACAAATATAATTTTAGTTACTTTTGGGGCTAAATTTGAAAATGAAAACTAACAAGTCAAATACTCCTAAGTGTTGAAATAACATGTTATTTTAGTAATTCTCTGTCAATACAACGAGAAAGAGCTTCCCCTCAAATTTTCCAATTTTAGACTGTCATATACCTGTCAACAAAAGATGCATGAAGTTATGACAACTAAAGTTAGAAAGATAAGGAACACATTAATTTTTCTTAAATATGTTATAAGCCAACTTTACTGGAGTGCTCTAATTTGTTCTTGAAAGCACACAGCGTAACACTGGCATATTAAAATGGTTGGGAAAGACCCCTGAAAAGCATTCTAGCTAGTATCCAGAACAAGACTAAACTTGCTCAAATCCCAAGTGCAAAGAAATCACAGTACAATTTTGTATAACATCTTATTCGTATAAATGTATGAAAAGAATGCTTTCATAAGGTTAAATTTTGTCATATAAAAGACTAGAAATAAAAACTTCCTTCCTTTCATAAGTCTTCACATGCTTATGTTATTAAAGCTCACAACTGCAATGTGTACGTGAGCACATCCTAAACAAAAACTCAAATATCTTCTATCAAATGTATTCATTAAAAACGTAACTGCTACAAAACAAGCATAAATATGTAATATATATGTATAATAGAATATAAATATAATATAATGCATTATATACAATATAAATATATACTCCTTTTTTTTTGGTTGTTGTTCTGGCAGCAAAATTCTGAAGCACACGGAGAAGAAAAATTAAATTATTCAAGAAAACCCAGGCCGGACTGTCAAATTCCCACATTAAAGATCAAATTATACTTTCAGTTACAGTCTGTAGTCTCAATTTATATAGTTGGAGCCTACTAATAACAATTGTAGATTTGCAGAAAAAACAAAGCTGTGAAATGGTCCAGACTTGATCTGCAAATTTAGGCCCCAATCCTGCATCAATTTATATTTTGAAACTATCTTTAAAGCCACACACAGCTTCCACAAAAAGTTATGTGATTCAACACGCAAGTAAAAACACGTGCAAGTCTCTTCGGAAGCAGCAGTAGAAATATGGCAAAGAAAATATTATACCAAGTACTTTATGGCCAGTATTATATCTGTCCTTAATTTATGAGCCTACTTCCATGCAGAACTGAAGTTTGTGGACAATGCTGTACCACCATCAAAGAAGGCTTTAAATTACAATATGCAGCTAGATGGGGGAAAAAAAAAAGGCCAAGGCAAGAAGGAGATTCTAATTTCAGGAGGAAAAAGAGAAAGGAAAACCAATTATATAGATCACAGTCATTAAAAAAAGAAAGAGGCTGGCCTCCTAGGACAGGATAAACACCTCTACTGCTGGACAATCACTTGTGCCATTTACTTCCTCTAACTGCTTGAGACTGACAGTTGATTGGACTCCGGAACAATCAAAAGAACTGAGGACCTAAGGACATGGACATAATGAGAGCAATATGTTTAAATTTTGTTTTATTTTTGCTTGCAGGTAGTAATGCAATTTTGATTTGGTAGAAATGAAGAGGCAGAATAGAATTTCTTTCCCACTCAGTCTTACTCACCAGGTATGGTCTAGCAGAAGAGAAAGCAGAACAGAGAAGAACAGAAATTGAAGAAGGGCAACAGGTTCTATCCAGTAGGTTTTGACAAAAGACTGAAATTTTTCTTTACCCATGAATATGGATTGGCTGAATCTGAAGAAATATCTGTAGCAGAAGCAAACAAGGTATCCTAAGAATTTCTTGAGTTCTGCTTGAAACACAAGACCTTAATATGAGCATCTGCCATACAGCTGGTGCTTTAAAACTTCTGTAGGTGAAATCAATGGGCATAGAACTAGCTCACATTTTCTGAAACTAAATCCAACTCAGATTACTGGCAAATAATGCAGACACCACACATATCCCCAGTAACACGAATATCAGTGTTTCAAAACTGCCCTCCAGAATGCATTCACACAGAAAAAACCTACATGCAAATGTAACTAATGCTAGGAAGACCTAATACGCTATGTAATATGGTCCAGTGAAGAAATCTACACACAAATGGCATACATACCAATAATCACCTACTTAGGAAAAACCACATCTAGGGATCATGTTCCTACCCTTTTTGTAACGAGGTGGGTATGAGCCACTGCATAAGATGGAGAGATGGTTAATGTATTTTGAAACCTGAAAACCTGAACGAAGCACCTCAGATTTACTAGAACACATAAAACTGAAAACACACACTAGGCAAATACTTTTGCCTTACAGCTCGCTCCCTTGATGACATTAATATCACACAATAAAAGAGACCTTTAGAAATACTGAAGTACACGATAGATTGAAAACCAAACAATCAAAGTTTGTGATTTTTAAAAATTAATGGACAGTCCTTAATACAAAACCTTCTCAGTTACATTTTATTAAATAGTTATATGGTTGAAGCTTGTAAAGACATTCACAAAATCATTTTTGGAAATCGGTGTTTAATGATTCCGCTAAATTCAGAAAAAAAAAAAAAAAAAAACCTCCAGGGTTCACTGAAGACTAGTTCATTCATGTTACCTAGTGCTGTGCTGGATATGAGTGCCAGCTGGCTCTACAGACTGCTAAAATGAGAGAACACTCCCAACAGGCTAGCCTACAAAGCTGGCTGGCATCTCTTCCGTGAAGTCCAGAGAAGGGCGCCTGCAGCACAGCCTGCCAGAAACCAACTTTCTCCTCAACCAGATTAACATGCATGGTGAATGCATGCTCCTATGTCAGCACCCATTATATAGACAGTCATAGATAAACACATGCATAAAATGTTCACTTGAACAATCTCATCATACAAGGAAAAGTGAAAAGAAACTACAGTATAGTTTGACTCCTGTCTCCTTTATATTTTATTCATCTCTGACTTCATATTTAGTAATCTGAATCTAGCTTTGGATTTGTTTGTATAGTACACCACTGTAAAGAAACTTCTTTATTATCAAGAAGGATTTGCTAGGTAGTAAATGCAACTGCAGACCTAGCCAAAGAATTAAGACAACTTGGTTCCAGATCCAGTAAATGCTCCCTTCATTTCGATGTTTCTTGCTTCAACACCATCTAAAGATATATATATAAGGATATATATATATATGTATTTAAGGGAGGAACTGAATAAGGTGAATGTTTCAAGTATGGGAATAATTCTACTGAGGTTTTAATTAAAAAGGTACAGACCTGCATCACTAGTAAGCCTCCATGACATGAGTTAGAGATCTGTTAAATAAAAAGAAAATTTACATCCAAAATCTTGAAAAATCTAGGGTTACCACACTTTATGAGCCGTGTCTAATTTGTATGTGGCACATCTGGTATAATAGATATGATATACAAGCAGGCAAATATTTGAAGTAATAAGTGTTTCCCAGTGTTAAAATAAACACCTCAGCACTTCAGATTTTTGCTCAGCAATTTCTCCTCAGTGGGAGAGGAAGCAGAGAAGGGCACTTATCTACTTACCTACTGTTACACTTTACCACTTCTGAATTGTCACTCACTCACTGAGATTTTTGCTTTGAAACTCAAAGAAAAACTTCAACAAGTAGAAAGCATTTAATTTCACATGGTTCAGGCTCACAATATTTCACTGCCTAACTTGGCAAAACATCAAAATGGAGTATTTTCACCCTTCTTAACCTCTCCTGTTGGCACACCAGTTTATTAAGCTAGTGCCTCATAGCAAATTACTTTTTCCCCCAAAACCAATATAATTCTATTATCATGAATACCCTGTATTACAGGTTTAGCTAACTGCAGAATATTCATCTCCTTCTCAAGTAAAGGGATATAGTTTTTGTGCAGTTGCTCTCCAGTCACTAGTGAAATATAATTTGTGATTGACTAATTATTATCTGTTCTGATGACCACTGCGTGTTGAAACTTATGAAATGTGCCATAGATGAAAAACAGGTTATCAGGCAGAATCCTAATGTTCCAATTACCTGTACGCTCAAAACTGCCTAGCATACTTTTTGTGTCCATGTCATGCTGGAATCAAAAACAGAACAATATGGAATGTTAGCATACCTTCCTTGTAGAGCTAATGATGACCCTCAGACATTCTAAGAATGAATAATAAATATTCCAGAATGAATAATGTTATAGCCAATACGTTGCAGGACCTGCTTATTCACAGAATCACAGAATGGTTTGCGTAGGAAGGGACCTTAAGGACCATCAAGTTTCACCCCCTTGCCATGGGCATGGACACCTCCCACCAGACCAAGTTGCCCAAAGCCCCATCCAGCCTGGCCTTGAACACCTCCAGGGATGGGACACCCACAGCTTCTCTGGGCAACCTGTGCCAGTGCCTCACCACCAACATGGTAAAGAATTATTCCTTACATCTAATTTAAACCTACCCTCTTCTAGTTTAAATCTATTATGCCTTGTTTGTTGCAATTCCCCTTTGATAAAGAGTCCCTCTGCAGCTTTCCTGTAGGCAAAAATGATCATTCTGAACCTCACAAAAAGAAATCTTCATTTTAATTCCAGGTTTACTTATTCTTCCCTTTTTCTTCCACCCTTCTCCCCAAAATGGGATTATATTGTTTCCAAAATCTTCATAGTGGTTTCTCTGTTCCCTTTAATACCTGGTTTCCATTGAAATGGGTAGAATTTTCTGGTGAGTCTTATCAATTGACAACCTGTTACACCTACGCTTGCAAGCATCCTCAAATACATTTATGTCTAGCTGTTCTCATCTACTCTTAATTGTGCATAAAACGCCAGGGAAGATACTTGCGTTATTTCCGTTACCTGTAGCTGAAAACAGTTTACTTTTTTGAGTTCATTCTTTCCCTTTGGCCTTACCTTTTTTGAACTGTTACCATAGCTAGTTAAAAGGAAGATGGAATTGTGCTGAATTTCACACTTGATGCAACAATATAGTCATATTGTGAAAACAGAAGTTTGAATCCATTCTTTAGCATAAAAAAAGTATTCCTTGGTTTTAGAGAGAATAAAGTGGTGAAAAATAACACAAAATGTAGAGAAGGCAGCATGCAAATTCTTAATGACACACATCAGAAATATGTGAAACTTGCATTTTTTAGGTCAGCTGACAAAGAAAAAGGAAGTGGGATTTAAGAAAATCTTTCTCCTTCTTTCTGAAGTATTTTATCATTACAGATTACTCATCCCAAGCTATGTTCACAACTGCAGGATTAAAGTTAGACCAATAAAAAGTTTCAAGATATAAACTACAGAAAAAGATACAGCCAATAAAGTTTACCAAGACAATATATTATTTCCCAGCATATACCATATTACGGTCTGAGTCACTAACTAAAATAAGATTGATTTCTCCCAATTTATTTCTCTCCTGAATATGGCCAGCAGTATCTTACTTATCAGTCAGCAACTATCAGAGTTGTTTTAACATTAAATTACATTTTTTAAAAAGGACATGCATTACTAATTAATTACACTGGTACTTATTAACTAGCTTATGGTAAGAGTAAGTTATATCTTACTCATCTCAAACATGAAATTGAACCAAAACCAGACAAAGAACAAATAAAAATGGCTGATAATAGCAAAATACTGGAAGCGTATGTGAAAGCTACTGGGAATAGAAATAAACAGAAGATAAGCAGAAGTCTTTTAATTCTCCCAAAATTGATAAGCATGAATTTGCAATCTTTGCCAATAACACAGATGAAGAAATACAATCAATTTGCCTGTAAGATTTGAATATGTTTTACATACCTAAAGTTACAACTGCTTAGATAAATTACACGTTCAAATGAGAACCATTTTATAACGCCATTTTGGTGCTATGAACTGTTTGGCTGTTAGGCAGAATAATTCCTTGTCTTTATTTACCAGAAGGGTGGAAAACAAAACAAAACAAAACAAAACAACAACAACAAAAAAAACTTAGAACATGACACGCAGTGAAGTATCTATGATAATATATTCTGTAATCAATTTCCATTCCTGTGGCTACAGCATACAGCTCTGTGGAAATCTGAGTTAATCAAACAAACTTCAGTTCCTGGGGACAAAATCAGCATAGTCAGTTAAATACATTGCAAAGGTGGCATTCTGTTTCTGAATCTAGGCTGAATATTTGCATACATCAGGCTTTCCAACTGGCTATATCAAGATTCTTTAACTATTATTCTTAAAACCAAGAAGCCTCTTGGGATAAAGATTCTTTTTTACCTTAGGCTTTATAGTGTGCTGGTACTGTGGTGTACAAGGGCATCTTTCTTATATTTTTGACAATATTCTGATGGAGAAATATGAATATCTGCACTCAGTTCCAAAGAAGAATATGTAAATGCAGCAACTGAATGGCAGAATATCAATGCCAAGCGAAAAACAAAAAGGCAGCCAAATAGGCTAGATTCATAGTGCTCTACAGACTTTCCAGCATTTTCCAGTTGAAGATTCTGTGGTGCCTGGCTACTACCACAAAAAATATCCAAGCCACCCAACTGCTTTCCAAATACCTTGGCAAGGGGCGATTATTTTACTTTTCTTTTTGGAAACAGATGGATATCCTGTGATTGAATACTCTAAGCATTCCATAAGCATTGATCCTCGCTATCCTGATACGGTCTACTAACTTAAAAGTATTCCCTACCATGTGAATTCTACATGAATCAACTCCCACACAGGATTTTAAATTTGCATTAAAGCATATGACTCCCAGCTATTTCTTTTGTATCACACATCTGGTTCCATATTCCAGATAAGGGATACATGTTATCTTTTGCAAATAAACCAAGAATTGAGTGAGAACTCTTATATAATTAGGAGTCTTGAAACATAAAGCTCCAAACTAATATTATTTCTTTCTTTCTTTCTTTCTTTCTTTCTTACTTCATCTGTGGATAAAGTTTTAGACTATTTTCTTCCTTCATGCAAGCCTGAAAGATGGCTTACTGAGATCATATAAGCATTCCTCTATATCACTTCAAAAATGTATGCTCTTGATAAAACTGTTTCAGAAGCCAGTAGTGCAAACAGAGGAGAAAAAGGAGAAGAAAAAGGTTAAAAGCCTAAGAAAACAGATATCCGAACTTCTCTCCATCTTAGGTCAGGGATGAGGGTCTATATTCAGCCACCAAAGAAAAAGGTTTTGGTACCAGATCAATACTTCATCAAATAGTTCTACCCAAGGCCTGCACTAAACAGCCCTACAATGGATACAACATTGTTTGATATCACTTCCACCTGCATTTACACTAGTATATTAAATACCTATTTGTTCTCAGGGCAGAAATCCTCTCTCTTCAGTGAAGAGTGAAGAGTGATTTTTAGCCTCTCAAACATTTTCTGCACGTTATTCTTCCAGTGCTCAGAAATTTCAGTTTCAGTACCACAATCATATTGCACAATATGCATCCTTAAAAGGAAACTGGTTCTATAGCAACTAGTTTATACAACCAAATAGTTTAGACATGTGAAAATCAAGTCTTGGGATTAACAATCATTATATGGATGATTTTTTTTAGCTGAAAGATAAATACAACAGTATGAAATATACTGTTTTATTTAACTAAGCCCACAGGCCATCTGAGTTTACCAATATGTTTTAGGGGTTGTAGAAATGGGTTGAAGAAATATCATTTTGAAATTTTAACTGCCTATTCTAGGATTTGAATAAAGACGTTAAATTAATGGGTGGAAAGCATTACAGTCAGGTAGAATGAATTCTGAAGCTTTTCTACATGCAACATGCAATTTCACGGATTACGAAAGATCCAAAAAGTATAATGTACTATGCTGTACGCCACATTTTTAAAAACATGAAATATAAGCAGTTTGTGGGATTCTGATTACGTATCCAAAGATGCTTATAAGATGGTAGAAAAGATTAAAAGGGTGACTAAAAATAAACAAGCAAAGCAGTGTATCCTAATTTGCAGATTCATGTACGACTGTACAGAAAATTATTTTTAACCCGAAAAAAAATAAATTCCTCATACTGCCCAGTTTTCAAACAAAAAAAATTATAAATGGAACCACCACATGCTTAAGTGGAGTTATTACCAGCCTCTATGACTTCAGAAGGAAACGAACCCAAACAGTACAGGATCTTTCAGTAGATAATTCGCCAGCTGAACAAGGGAATATCAGGTTTCTGATCAGTAATTGGTTTGTTATGCACTCTGACAACATGTAGATTTTTCCCCAATTAATACTGCACCCTTTTTACATGCCATTCATTTTACCCTAACATTTGTTAAAGAAATATTCAGCAAACACAGATAAGATTTGTTTCCCTTGAATGCCTTACTTTTATTTCCTATTTCCTATATCTCAGCCTCCATCTCTACTTTTTTTTCTTCTTCTTGTTTTCTTTTCAGTATTCTCCTTCTTCCTCTGCGAGTGGACAAACTGATGATCCATTCAAACACAGATAAAATGAAAGAGGTGTACAGAACAGTCTCTAGTTGTATTCCACAACTGTTTAATGAAAGATGGAATGAAATTTCAGTGTTTGCACTGAACCTTTAAAATACTTGTGTGGGTTTTTTTCTTTTTTTTTAATGTAAGATAGTATCATCCTTAAAATAGCATCAGCTGAAGTTTTAAAAAAAACATTTGGAAGCTCTGCCACATTTAACTCTTTAGCAACAAGAACAATGCCAGTAAATTCTTTTGAAAGCAACATGAGGTACTGTATTTTATAGCAATCCTGGGGATCACAAAACTCCATTGGGGAACCTCAGTTTTTACACACCATTCTACAGGCCATGACATTTTAGGCTAAATGATATGAGGTGTGATAAATGCAAGCCTTAGTTTGAATACAAACAGATTCTTAAAATATTTTAACTAGGAGTATAAGTGAAAATAAATTAGGCCAGTGGGATTTAATAAAAGAATTCAGATTCTGTGGGATTTTCTTATTTTACTGCTTAAGGTAGAAATTACACAAGCTTTGAAAGGTTTAGGCACTGAAAACAATCAGTGAATTATTCTGAAACCAAATTACTATCTTCTGGCAGCATAAGAATAAAAATCAATATGTTTATTCTTAACAGCACTGGAACAGGTGCTGTCTAAACTTCCTCAAAACAGTAATGCCACAAGTTTCTCAGCTCCTACGATGTAGTAAATCCAACCATTTTTTATTTTATTTTTTGGCAAGGGCAAAGGGATGGAGATGTGCAAAATGGAAACTGAAAACCATGATCTAACTTCAAACTTCTAAGAAACATGATTACGGTATTCTCCACGTACAGTCAGAATGAGAAACTGGCATCTCCAGGCAGTAGCTCACATTTTGTCCGACTGCATTTAATTTTAGTTCAAAATTTGTATCTTTATTGTAGTTTCAAAGAAAATAAAGTCAAAACGTAGCACACAACACATTTCTCTCCATGACTGAGAAAAGGGATTCTTCCCATCAGCTTCCTAAAATAACCAGAAAAAAAATTACTCTGCAGATGTTAATTCTACTTCCAAAAATGAAGTAGGCCCTATGCATCCCTTAAAGCAAATACAACGGTCAGAGGAATTCCAAAGCAAAGCATACCGGGCTTGACTTCAACCAGTCCCAAATTTCCATTTTCTAAAGAAATAAGGAGTCTGTTTGGAACTTGTATTTTCTGAATATCTTCAGCATATCTCCTTAATAGGTCAACAGTGTAAGAAACACATGCAGTGTCCAGCCAAATAGATTCTTTACTAGTTCCTAAACTGGGACTTCCTCAGCTTCATACATTGTGGGTAACCCATTAAGAGAATACATTATCATGTCACTTGATATCCTCCTTCTATATCTGACTACCTAACTGCTATTCTGTTTTATCTGATTGCAATACCTTTAATTTATTCTTTTATTATTCCGGTGATTCAACTACAGTAAAAAGGTATGGGGAGGAATGCAGGTCCATGACTTGCCCAAGCCCTGAGCTACTCGGCAACTACAGAGACGGGGAGTTTGTTTCATCTGATTACATTATCAACATATTTAAAATCAATTAATCATGTCCCTCACTAACTTGTGCCCATCTTATTTTATGGTTTTTGCTTATTACTATAAACACAAAATTTCATCAGAGGCAGTATTACGATTTGAACTTAGACCCATGGCAATAAGGTGGGAGATTTCCCAGCGCACAGAAAGCTATGGAATGAAGACAATGATAGCCCTACCTGATACACGTCCACACTGACACTACAGAATTGACTTTGTTATACTCAACAATATGCTACAAAATGACAATGAAAAAGCATCAAAATCTCTTTACTTTCTCCTCATACAAAGCAACTCCTTACCCATAACCTTTATATTTCATGCCTTCCTATCCAAACCCTTAACTTTCTAACTTAACTCTCCTTCTCACCGAGGTGCAAACAGTAATAGACGATTGCTTCTGGGCAATTCAAGCTTAAGCAACAATTTCTTTACTAAACCAAATTTAAAATTCAAAGGCAGAATTGACAGTCACAAAGTTAGCAAATGAATAACAATAATGTATATGCAATGTGTGTTATAATTTATGTAAATAGATAACCATAGAGTATATATTGTATTCTGTTCTGTTACATACATTGTACTCTAACATACAACTCTTTCAAGTTAATCCTTTTGCAATGGTGTGATGATTTTTAGTTTCAGCACTCAATTTTTTCATCTTAATATAAAAAGTCTGACTTAAAATGCATGCATGAAAATGGCACCATGTAAAACAAAACAAGATAATGTTCTTGAAACCGTTCTATTTCCATTCTCTTGCTATCATTTTAACTGTGCAGTCTTACAGGGTTACCACTCATATTTAACAAATGAGGAGTGTCCCAAGGACACATGTGTATTCATACGACAATACAGATTGTTCAGGAACTTCCAGCAGCAGGGTAATACAATATACTATAAGAGTTCAATGTGGGTTAATTGCTCTGCAAAACGGGTATCTTTTTTTTTATGACTCAATCCCCTTTGGGAACATCAAACCTCCCCCTGTGCTGACAAAAACCATGCAAGCAGGAGGCCCACTTCATTAACAGGAAGAAAATCTACTAATTTTACATAACAAAAAAATAAAGAGGAACATATTTTGTCTTCAATTCCATGGAAAATCAGACACACAAGGTGCGTGACAAGAAAATAGGGACCTAATTGTTTAGCGCCCTTACGAACCATTCACAACAGGTGGAAAGAAAGGCAAGGAAAATTGACGCAAAGGAGATGACAAATCCTAATACAGAAATCTTTCAGCAAGCATGTAATGAAAAATGGTATTGCAGAGAAGAGTCTGGGAATGGCACAGAACCAAATCAGTGCCAAAAACTTCCGAATTCCTCACTTTATAGAGGCAAAGAAGGGAACAGACTCTTGGCTGTATTACAGAAATTCCTGTATGATCTTGTGTTATCAGGATGAAGGACAGCTTTCTCTAACGCTGGATGATGCAAAACAGTACCAATAAGTGAATGGAAGAATAAAGTCAGAAATAATATACATTTAAAACTAAATTAGTAAAAATTACTGTTGAAATGCATTTGATTTAAGGGAAACAAACATATCCTGTTACTTGAGCTAATCTTTGGCACCAAAGAAAGGCACAAAATACTGAATATAAAAAAATCCTCAAGAAAAACAATCATGGAAGCAGCTGTTCCAATGTGCTAACTTTGTTTTTTGAGAATAAAAAGCCCTGTTGCAAATTCAACCCTATAAATAAAATAAATGCAAGCTTAAAAATTAGTAAAGCCAATGATGTAAGGAACAAAGGGAGATGATACTATATCAAGGCTAAGTTAAATGGGAGGTATATAGGTTAAAAGAATGAAATCCTTTAAAGAGCAGGTCTACTGCCAATACTATTAACTTCAGGTTTTAGGTTAAGTATTTGTTAGGTAAAGTATTCCTATTCCACAACATAGCTTAACAAACAAACAAAGGCAAACAAGGAATTTTAGCTTTTAAAAGAGAGATGCACTTGTGAGAGTCCTCTGCACAAGGAAGGCCTGGCTATCCAAAATTCTAAATTATTTTTTGGTTATGTATCTGTAGAAAAGATTACATAGAAAATTCATACAACATTTAAATGCCACTGACCAATTTATCAGCACATATTTTTTAAATACTCAACAGCAATTTCTTGAGACAAAGGCAACCTTCCCAACCACCATGGCATTTTTTAACTCTCTAACACACTTTCTCAAAAGGGAAGGATGCAGAGGGGTAATTTTTACAAACTCTTAATGTTGGTGACAAGACATTTATTTACAGAAGATTATTAATGTACTAGGATATTCTCATCTCAATAAGAGACAAAGTCTATCATTTGAAGATTTTGTAATCCAACTACCAGTGTATCTTCAAGGGAGGAAAATACAAGGTCCCTATTTGCAAATATTGTCCAAACGAGCCCCCTTGCAGCTCCCTCCACCCAACTGAGCCTAGATTATGAGACATGGATAGCTAAAATAATATTAGAAGCAGTAAACAATTTTCATAGCTTTAAAGAAAATGGTCAATCAAGTTGAGACAATAGCTGCAATAGCAACAGTTCGTGCTCGTAGTCCAGTCATCATGGAATTATGATGGAAATACCTGAGAGGTCAGGCTTTAGACAGATACGCCTGATGATGGAATGAATACAAGCAATGTGACTATATGGCTTATTTTGCATGTGCTATGTTAATTCCAAATTTCTGTCTTCAAATCACTTTTCAAACCACCACCCCCCCTGGATTATCTGATTTCAATTTGTTTCTTAAAAAACATGGTTTAAACAGAGAATACAAGAGATCACTGAGGTGCATGGAATGACTAAACAGGAGGCTGCTCTGTTTACGTAGAGTAAAACATCACAAGGATTTGAAAAAAAAACACCCACTAGGTACAAAATACAGTTTGTCAATCTCAGCTTGTTTGTGCCTCTGAACTGCCATTCCAATTTCCTGCAACTAGAAGCTGCTCTTACTTTTCATTAACTCATACCTGCATAAGCAGCACATGTATTTAAATATAAAACATGAGTTTTAAAAATAAAATCTGAGTCCTAATGCTCACTTTCCAAAATTAAAGCATTCATTTCACAATGAATCTTGAAAAGCATAAAATAAATAAATAAATAAATAAATAAATAAAAAATGGCACCAACAACATAAAGGATTTTCTTTTGCAAAGATTTTAACTGTTTGGAAGTTGTTTATTTTGAACTGACATTTTATTTAAAAATCCCACTCAGCAATTATGAAAGCAAATTTCTCCCACATTTCATTCCCACTAAAATTCACCATATTTGTGTCAAACTCTTTCTAACAATGGCACAGGAACAGCTGCCTTTGTTCTTCTTAAATACTGGGGAAACAGGATCCACAATGGCATTTTATGTACAATATATAACATGCTGGCTTACTAATGTATAAATCACATCTTCTGCCAAATAAAACATTAAAACATTAAGTGTTGGTAAAGAATAAAACTGAACTGAATACCTAATTAATTTATTTTTAATGAAATGGTTGTGAAACCATTCCAGCTAATTAAAGCATGCTAGAAATATTTCTTTATCAACCTCACGTCTTGTGAGCCTAGTAAGTCCGTTTCTACAACTCAATACTTGCACCACCATACCAGATGCATCCTTAAAAATAATGGTTTCATTTTGAGTCATACAACCTTAGGCATTCTTTGAGGAGAGGAGACGACGAAAGTGGAACTGCTTCTGGAAAGGTTAACCTGGTCAGGTGTTATTGGGATAAATATATCTGAAGAAATACACAAGGTTTCTGAAATTTCTTTCTGACTTACAGAAAGAATTGCCCCTGAAGCAAAATAAATAAATAAATAAATAAATAAAACAAGATGGGAGCCTCTATCTTTGGTAAAAAAAAATAAATTTTAGTTTAAGAAATAAAGATTAAACGCTTTAAATGTAGTCTTATGATTCATTTAAAGCTTTTAACTTGAAATCATGGAAGCAATATTGACTATTTAAAACTACATGATATTTAAGCAAATCTTTGTTTTACAATTAGACTAATGCCATTTAATTTTAGATACAGGTGAATTCACACTTTGCTCGTTACCTTAGGACATGTAAATATATGCCAATGACAATAAAGTGTGTATGTTAATATGCAAAATGTCAAGACATGCCATCTGGAGAGCTAATGAACAATCAAGGGATTCCAAATTAAACTACAGAATTTTCCCTTAGAATCTTTAGGACAACACTGTCAAGTTCAATCTATTCACTTAGACTCCAGAATCAATTTTTCAAACTTTATGACAAGTCTAATAGTTTCCACCTGTTTCTCTTGCTTGACTTTTGACTGGCACGTTACCAGCCAGGGTGGAAATGTAGACAAAGACCCCTATTAGGCTCCGGCTGTTTCTCTACTGTGAGGTCACTCAGCCATTAAATTAGTTCCAGCCCACTTTCTCCTTCGATGTCTTAATTTTGGGGGTTATGAAGGTTTGGGGAAGTGAAAAGGAAGAGAGGCAAACATTTGACATTCAGTTTGTAGGAGAGGTGTAAGAAAATCTAAAATCACAGAAGTTAAATGCTACATTTATTTGTAATTTACTAACTAAATAATTTACTAAATTAATTCACTACTAATCCCATGGATTAAGTTCTTGAGGTGTCTGTGTCACATTTTCAGTCATCAGAAACTTTGGAAAAATCTGAGAGACCCAAGAGATTCCATCCTGTAGCACTTGCTTATTGCAATATTCAATTACCTATACAAGGTTTTTTGCTTTGTTTTGTTTTCTGGGAATTACAACTGATTAGTAAGAATTTATTTTTTGTGCAATGAAATAAACTTTTTTTTGAGATATGCTTTCATTTTGAACTGGCAAGTGACATACTACATATCCTAAAACTGACATATTACATACCTTAACACATTCATATCGGTTCTTATGGAAGTACATTAAAATCTGACAACTTATTTCTTCAAAAAGAATAAATAAAATATCTAATAGATATTTGCCTCAATTTCTAGTGATTTATGAATTGTTATTATCTGTGAAATCTCAAGGTACTTTGCTGAACTGCAAATCACATGGACAACATTATTCTTTTATCTATGACAACAGTGTATTTACAATATCATCAACCAACATATTTAATACTTCAAATTATTAAAACAAAAGACTTTCTGTAAGAAATTTAATCACTCAAATTATAATCAAAGTAGGACCACCTTCCCTGTAAAAGCTGCTTAGAGAAAGAACTTCTGGTTTACATCTTATCTGAAAACCAACTACTTGAGTTGCATCACAGTGGGGAAAATCTTGAAGATCCACATCTCCAAGCACTTCATTACATTTGGACTACTTACATAAGAAAGCAACCTGTGAGCTGAACACTCTGCTGGGACATCAGTTTAGAGATTAAAGAGTAAAGGTTCCAGATTCAACGAAAAACCAAGACCACTTCTCTCATCTCCCTTGCCTTCTGTATGATATAAGCATAAATAAATCGGCCAGACATGATTCTATTTAGCTTGTGATATCTAAATAAATTCACAGACTTTGAATAATATACTTCATCTTACTGGGATATGTAGATACTGTTACTGAGAACTACCACCAAAAACAACTGTCTGAAAGAAAAGTATTGACATATTAAATTATCACTTCTTCAGTTTCTTACCAATAAGTCTGCTTTCAATCTTATGAGTTGAATATGATTTGAATACTAGAAATGAAGATGTAAATACTACAAATTCTTCAATAATAATAATAAAACACTTATTTTGGGGTTCTATTGAAATAGCATGTCTGTCTATATCCAAAAGCTCTTGTCAAATCACTCGTAGGACTAGGATGTAGATTTGGGGGAAGGGGTGTGGCAAAACTGGATAGCAATGTTTTTTAATGTGTGTGCATGTGTACGTACGCACACACACAAAATAGTTTGGCTTTAAAGAAATTTGTATTTGATTTGAACTGTCTCTAAATTACAAAATTTTAGGGCAAATTATCATTTGTAAATTCTATCTATAAACACTATAACTACTTAATTTCAGGTAATTTTTAGTTATCAGAACAGTGTCAACTGTAAAATTACACTGATTTACTGTAATACTGTTCTAATGCATGCTCGTTCACAGTTTTTGTGTATGTATATTCTAAAACAAATCACCTTTATTACCTGCAAGAAGGCATATTCTGTAACATATCAGCCTTACAATTTAGGCTCTCTAGCTGAGAAGTAAAGCTATTACTGCTAGTTAACTAATCAGTTACAATAACATTCAAGGCTATTTAACTGATGATGTTGATAAAAAGAAAATCCAGAACAAAATTACTGAGGTTATTTTCAACAGCAAAATTCACCTGCAATTTCTGCAGATAAATTAACACTGATACTCAAAAGTGGCTGTCAAGAAAAGTTAGAGCTGCAGGTACAAACACACAGAAAAAATCTTTCCTGAAGAGGAACAGCTTCTTAAAGACAGTTTTTTCCATCAGACTATTTCATGTTCTGAAACACAACAGTATAGTCTTTGTACACAGATTCCAACCTAAGATTTAGTAACTGTGATTTTCATATCACTTAATCCCATTCAAAACTCTAACAAAATACTTTCTCAAAGATATCTCACAACTCATTCACAAGGGTCATCTTTGTGATGATGAAATAACGTCTAGCACAACCGTAACCGATGTTTAAAAAACACCAAAGAGCATTTTAGTGGAATATTCAGCAAAAGGACATTAAATGGAATGAGAAAAAACAGCAATGTTAAAATTTAGGCCCCAGCCTACTTGGTATTACTTTTGTTATGTCACTAGTTCAGAAAATAACTTGCGTTAGACAATTTATGTAATCTCCTAAATATGGACATTTAATACCTTAAACATTCCTGTGATAGTGCTCGTGATTTGCAAGATTAACAACTAAAATCAAAGTAAGAAGTTGTCACACTAGGTTTTTGCACCCCTTATAGTTTGGCATTTTATACACTATCAATTAATATTCTGTGAACACAAAGATCTCTCTTTTGTGTCCTATTTCATAGACAATCAACATTTTTGACTTTGCGTATCATGTAGGTGACAAATAAACAAAAGAGAAAAATGGTTCTTTCCAAACATTGTGAACGTTTCTGTAATTGTGAATTCCTATCAGAAATCTTACTCAAGATGGTCTGGATCACTGTCTTACCCATCTAGAAGATTCATTGTTGTGGTGGTAACTTCAGTAAAGAGAAGAATCTTTCCAAGCTTCTTTGTTTGCAGATTCTGTTGATACATCTCCAGGCTGAAATGTTCAGATGAGAAGTTTCCCATCTCAGTGACAACTGACATCAGAGACGGAGTTGTCTCCATTTTTGATTCACAAGATGAAACAAATTTGAGAGACACTTTGCTGGATTCTATTAATCCTTCAGCATTTACATTTTCCTCAAGCCATTTCAGGAATGTAAAATGGATTTCCTGTGGACAAGGGAAATAAAATAAGACAGAGAAATATGGACCAACATACAAAAAGACATATAAACATTCTTCTGAGAATATTTACATTCAAGCAACCACCTTCTGCTTCAAAATGAGAAAAAATAACTCCATTTCTTTTTTGAAGATCAACTTCTACTGCTTATTCTACTCTGGCCTGACCTGATTATTTGGTACACTCTTCTTAATCTTTAGACCACGCTCCTTTGTGGGTTACTTAGGCTTAAACTTTCCCAATGACATGGTTTGTGGTGGTTCTGCTAGATACTGAAAGATGGAGTGCATATTATGCACTTCTGTATTATGCAGGTTTTTCAACATGCTAAGTGTCTCAGCTACAAGCCTCTCAACGCATCGCTAAGACTTGGTTTGAAGGATAAAGCAGCAGCTAAGAAAAACATTTACTGATTTCTCAGCGGAATACCTGCTAAAAGGGCTACCTTCAGCTGACAGAAGCTTCACAACTATTACCTTACTCCAAAGTGGCTGTTTAAATAGCTAGCTAAAGCAGAATCATATAACACAAGAAGGCACATAACTAAGAAAACTTTATATCAGTGTACAAAATGGAGTTGTAACTATGCTCCCTTGTCACAGCCAATGACATTTCTTTGCAAAATATTTTCAATGTGAAATACACATATACGATATACAGATATAATATAGTGTATCTAATACATTTGATTTTGTATATCTAAATGCCAAACCTTTTATTTCCCTCTCCTTTATTTTAGGTTATTTAGATATATGTTTTATTGAATGTGAAACGAAGAGATGAATTACTGTGATTATTACCTGTCTGGTAATGCCCTGAAACAACCGTTAGACATTCATAGAACTCTTTCTTGAGATATCTCTTTTTTTTGAGAGATTTGGTATGAAATTTTTGCCTTTTCTGTAGAACTGCAAGTTAAGAGCCCTCAAACACAGATGCTGGGACTTCTTTTTGCTAAGTACGTAGCTTACATTTTGAAGAGCTCTGCTCCTTCTAGAAGCAAAACAGTCTCTATCACACATACATAACTTCTCAAATAAAAAATTAAACTGAATTAGATGGAAGCTAAACAGAAAAAAAGACAAGCTAAAAGTAAAAGCTACTGAGTCACAGATTAAGGCTATCAATAATTTACATAGCAGATTTGAACTGAAAGAACATTTTGGGAGCAAATGTATACGAAACACAAGAAGATACTGGAATATACAGACAAATGACTCCTTAAAATATTAAAAGATGAGCACAGCAACCCAAATTGTACCTGAGGGCACAATTCTAAATCTGGCCCTCATAACTGCACTCTCATTTTCAGAATAATAGCTATTTTGAAAGATCTATATGAAACGAGAAGAAAAAGGATACTCCATTTCTACCAAACATAATGTATTAGTGATTCTAACCCTCAAATTTTCTAAGAAAACATTTGTCCTTTAAATAAAAAACTTCTTGTAGATGCACAGTTTCTACCCAAGTATGTGCCCCTCCTTCCCATTACTGCAGGATCTGGGAACCTCAGTTCTGAGGGTTTCCTATACTAGTCTAAAGACTAGCTCTCTTGCCCTTGAACATGATGTCCCTGAGCTCCAGTCCAACTCTTTAAAACCCACAAACTGCAATTAAGAGCAAACTTCCTATAAATAGTTATCTATCCAAGGAATTACTCCAATTTTCCAAATCCCATTGTTGTATCTTAAAAAGCATTGAGAAAAGTGGTCCTGTTTCTAACACCTTTCTATGGATTTTCCATACTCGGAAACTACACTTTCTCAAGTTTCACATGGACACTGCTTCTTGTGTGACATTCTCTGTATGCTCAATGTCAGCAGACTTACTGGTTTGCAGCCCTGTAGTATGACATATATTCTCTTGAGCATATTCTTTCAAGTGATTTTTCCCCTATAGTTTTTTAGTCATACCACATACTGAGCATAACACGAAGAAGGGAACATTATCTTTCCAAATGCAATCAAGCACTAGCTTTTAGGACAAGACAATCTAAGAATGACTCAGTAGGTAAATTTTAGTTACAGATAAACTACTTCTCATTTTTGCATTTTGTAAAGCTCCATTTAAACTCTTTGCATTTAACCTGTTGGCTAAAATATGCTTCAAATATTTTCTTCCTTCTTTTTTGCATCATACATGATGATGTGGCATTAAAGGTTTCACAAGCACTTCTTTGAATTGATCTGCATGAACCACTTGTATCTTCACTTTGTGTAATATCATAGCCTCAACAGACTGCTACTAAATTCTTTACACACTATCCTTCTTGTTTTACACACACACAGTAACTTATTAGCTGTAACTGATATTTAGAAAAATATAGTTTTAGTTCTTGTAAGGGAGTATATCAAAACTGTGCTTAAGCAGAAAGTGTGCTTTCTTGTTGCTTTCTGAACAAAGAATTTCATTTAGCATGATTGTCTGAACATGCAATTTCTAGACACAAAACCATAATTTTAACTCCCATAAAGATGGATTTACAGACTTACCGAAACAGGCATTAAGTTAAAAAGTAAAGATGCTTAAAGTACTGCTACATTTTAAGCAAAGAATGAAAGTGCTTGTTATTATACATCAGCATACTTTCTGAAAAGACTGAAATAACTTACGTTTATGTGTAATGTTACATTACTACAGATATGCCACACAATTTCTAACGTTTATCCTATTGAGAATGTACTTTCAAGTGATTTTTCCCCCATAGATTTTTAGTTTACATAATTTCATTTTCTTGTTTCTAATGCATATTGAATCATTTAAGATTTGTTATATTTGTATAATTATGAAGCTAATTTTTTGCATAATGTATACATACTTTTTGAGCTGATCAAAAATATAAACACAAATACTAGATAATCAAAAACAGCATTTGATTTTTAGAAATTTCTATAAGGAAAAAGTTAACGTTTTCAGCAAAGTCTCAAGTCTTGTCCAAATACACACTAGGAAAGTTAATTTTCACTTCATAAACTCAAAGTTACAGAAACATAGATGCTGAACCAATGCTTTATTGTCCCCAGTATTATACTGGCACAAAGAGAAGAACATTGTCATGTAATGAAATAAACATATACAGACAGTCAGGGCTAACCTTTGCCTCTACTCCATTGGAAAAGAATATAATCACGTCAGAAACAGAACTGTGCAATTTGTTGCTAAGCTCAGGATGCAGCTTTGAATTCAAAACGGGGAACCTAACACCATTTACTGGCTGTAGGCAGAAAGCAAACCTATCCCCAGCTGCGTGCACCGTTCTGCAGCAACCTCTGGTGGCCATTTAAAAGTAAAGTGTGGGTTCCAAAAACTGCCTGGCCTTACATACCTCTGGGACCAGATCAGGTGTGTCAAGCAAGGCACTGAACAGAGACAAAAGAGAAGGGAACACGTAAAATCCTGGCCGCTGCCTACCCTGGCCTGTAGCTCATTATGAAAATCATAAAACATGCAGGTACAAACTTTAAATGAGTATGCAAGCAAAAGAGCTGTAGCTGTCACTTATTCATACAGTTGCAACACTGTCTGCAGCTGCTTACATATATAATCATGCTGGAGTCAATACTATGCATATTATCAGTAATATACTTCATAAGTATAATAACTACATGTTTTAGGCTGGCCTCAATATATATAAAATTATTATTCATCATTATTGTATCGTTTTTGGCAGGTAGAATACAAGTCAAGACAAATTTAACTAATTGCCTATGTGTGAAACTATTCTCAAATCAATTTGATATGTACAATCTTCAAACAAAAGATACTGCCACCTTCTTTCCTAAAGGAACAATGAAATTTGACATTTTGGCTGAGTGACTAGATGGCAAGAGACTAAATCAGCTTCTCACGGTTAAAATAGTCAACTAGAAATTTAACATCTAGAACAGGAAAAATTTCTAGTCATAGCAAAAGCACAATATATTTTCAATGCACTGTAAAAAGAAATTATAAAAAGCAGAAAAGCACTGTATCAACAGAACAGCCACCACTTCTCACTAAGAAATTCTCCCCACATGCTCCAAAGTTCAACCCGAATTCCACAGGGCAGGAGCATGGAAAGAAGCAGCATTTCATGGTGGTGACAGCCTCACTGGTCTGGTACTGAGGGGCAAACATATGAACAAGCAGAGTTTTGACAGTTGGACTCAAAGCGTCACTAACTGGAAAGTTGTTCTGAAGTGGGTAGGGAGATGTCAATTCAAAAAATCCATAGAAATGAAGAGTTCAGCTACTGCATGCTATGTACCCTCAGCTCCTCCACCGATGAGCACAAAAGTTTATTAGGGTCACTATATCAAGGGTTGGAGGTCTGATGCTGTAAGCTGTTGAGCTAAAGTTTAAATGGTAATTGCGGTGTAAAGAAGGAGGAGTAAAAGCTGTATTTTGTTAATGATTTAACATCTGCTTTCTATGATTTTAAGAGTTTGGTCAGGTGTGTGAAGAAACCACTACATAACAGTTCTCCTTTGCTGTTTAAAAATCTTTTTTTTTTTCTTGGTAATCATTAGTTTCCTTTTCTCCTAATGCTTATTAAGCAGTTGAGATTGAACAAAAAGGAAAAAAAGAGGCAGACATAAGATCAAAAACCAGCTGCATATGGACCCTTCTCTGCTGTAGTATAAAATAACAGAAAATTATAGCTCCTGACGGAGATGATTTTATTTGCACCTGGGCTCTGTCAGCCAATGAGACATATACACAAAGCACATAAACTTTCAGTTAAAATGGTTACAAATAAACCCAAATCCAAGATTTTATTCTTATATTCTATTTATATGTATCTTTTAAAATTCATTTTCTTATTCATATATATATGTTCATAGACAGACAGATACATACTTCCCCCTCTCCCCCTCCCGAGCCCATCAGGCATATTTGGGAGCTGCTCTTTTCTACCAAATTCTGTAACGATAAATCTTAAATTTTATATCAATGGAATTCTTTGTTAAGACAAAACTCCAGTCACAGCCTAAATTCATTTGGCTTTTATTAAAAACATGAAGGCGAAACTAAATGAAAGCTAAAAATATAATGCCATAAAATGAACAAACATTACACATCAGTTAGTTAGCTCTCTAACTTTCTTGGAAGGAAAAATGAGACAAATTTAACTAGTGATGCTCTACCAGTGACACAATATTATGACTGTAGTATAATAACCTATTTTAGCTGTTGCGTGTAGAGAAAGTAAGGCCAAGTATTCAATTTCTGAATACATAGCTGGGACATTTAACTATTTTCCTCCTTCCTTTTCATAAAATCTGATCATTTCCAATGAACTGCCTCTGGTTTTGCTTCACTGTAATTTAAGAACTTTGCAGTTAATGTATTGATTGATGTATTATTAATTGATGTATCGATTAAATCACATAAGGCTATATGCTTATTAACTCCAAATAAATTAATATTACACAGGCACAAAGCACTGATCTTTTAGTGGAGAACATGAATAGCTCATTTTGAGCATAAGCACCTTAATAGACACCACACTTTCATATGGCTAACCTGCTTTTTTCTGAATTGGCCATTTTCATATCAGAATTACTTGTTTCAGATATGATCTTAAATATACATATTGCACAGGAATTATTCTATAATAGCACTGATGGAAAAGAACATTTTAATAAAGAGAGCACAGCACTTGGAATCTCATTTCAAATTTAGAATATAAAAATAAATACACACATGCATATGTATACACAGAAAGTATATCCTCCTTGTGTTACACAGCTTTGCTCAACAGGCATACAAGTTTAAAGGTGTTAAATTAGCCACTGGAGAGCTTCCATAGCATCTCTTGAATCCAATAGAAACAAACTGAAGTCCAACGTGGTAGTAAGCAGTAGGCTGGCGCCAGCAAAAAGCACACCTACAGTGGCAACCCCAGCCCAGAATGCTAGCAACTTAGGAGGCCAGCAGCAGGAAAAGTCAGCTATTAGCACAAGAGGGCAAGGTTTTGGCAGACATTTCTGACTAATGAGGCACACAAAATGCTTTTCTGATGCTGTCTATGTTTTTACTTCCTGTAATAATGGCATACGTTGAGATCTGAAGCAGATGACAGTTTCATAATGCTAGCATAAACCCATTTTAAAATTATGTTCATACTTTGTCAATACAGAAAAATGTTAAACACATATTAAATTGCACCAAAAAATCCTACTCTAATACAGATGATGGAGAACGTGAAGCTATATAATAACCTCATTGCATTTATACCCTAGCATACACATAATACCTTTTACTGAAGTTTTGTAAAGTATTTCATGGACACTAAGCTGAATTCATTGACAGGTATTATTTTCTTTTTCTTCCTCTCTCTTTAGGGAAAGAGTGACAAAAGTAAAAATAACTTATTGACAGCTCAGATGAGGAAAGAAAAAAGTAACCTCTAGGTGATCGTGGCCTAGGCAGAGGAACTGAAAGAGGCCCAAGAAGAGAGAGGCCTGCTATAACCTCTTCCACATAAACACCCACAAAGATGGGAGAAAGGCCACTCTTTGCTCACAGCAGTACTGGCAAGGAAATTGTAGTGGCTATCTTTCATGTGTTCACTAGGTCTTAAGAAAGCTGTATATAGCAGATTTGTGCTTGTGTGCCAAAGCCAGGCCGTCTCTCTGTCTCTCTCTCCCATCAAGCAATCAGGCTAAGAGATTTCATTAGATTGTCATAATCATAGGTTCAATACTTCTCACATGTCATTAACACTTAATAAATGTTACCAAACTACATGTCAATGCTTGCAGGCTTGAATAGTTGCCCTTTTACATTTATATAAGTGTAAGCCTGAAGATAGATTTTGTAGTACCGGAAACAAAAAGAATAAACAGAACTGCAAAGCACAAAGGGTATTTAGAAAATGAACATTCAAAATCCAGTTTGAAACAGACGAAGTACTCAATTGAATCCATTTTCAGAAAGTATATAAAACATTTCTTGTAGTACTAACTGCTTATAATTCATGTCAAAGTTCAGTCATTGTTCAAGGGAATAGATAAAAATTGAACAAGCTAAACAGTCTCCATCCACAGCCACACTAGCTGATTTTCATCCTTCTTTGGATTACTTGTAACATTTTCATTTGTTTAGCATTTTTTTAATAGGAAAACGTATCTTAGAACAGGGTCACTAATCTAGGCTAAATCAGGGGAGAATCTATGTATCTGAGTCTATCCATCCAGCAGGCAGAGGGCCATTATTTTCACAATTCTGTGTTTAGTTCATAGTATAAAAAATTCAGAAAGGAGAGAAATTCCCAGCTCTCCACTCCCTCCTTTCCCCATCCCCCAAAGAACTTCATAAAGATTTTATTGTAGTGCCGAGGTGCATTCTCATTTCATATTCTCATGAACTTCTGTAGTTACTTGGCTGATATTTGCTATGCATTCTCAGGATACTTCATAGCTAGGAAATCTGTTTCAGTTTTTAAATAATCTTTTTATATTTCCTAAACCCAGATACTATGTAAAACATGAGTCAATTGTGTACAGTTTGGAAGGCCATTTAGAAAGATGGCAGGGATTCGTAACTGTGTAATTCACAACCAATTGGATTTTTAGGAGTCTCCAGTGGTTCAGATAGTTAGTTTGCTATATACTTCGAGGAGGGGGAAACAAAGCTAATCACTTCTAAAAGACACAAATAAGAGACTTTGTCTTTTGCCCTTTTCAGTGTGTTTTTAAAAACAATTATTCCTTTAAATAACCAGTTATACGGTGTATCATCTCAGCAAGGGAGTAGAAATAGTTACTGATCCAAGTGGGGCCATTTTGACCACTGATGTTTGCAACACCTAGTGCAAAACCTGGGGAAGACTTAATAAATGTCTTGTGCAAGATTTGTAAGGAACTTTTATAACTGATACATTGCTTTGAACAAGAACTATCTATTTGAATCCAAAATTAAATTTAGCTTTAAAGACCACTGTATGTAGGCAGAAAATTAATTTACTCAATGAGCTGCAGTAAATTTAAAAAACAGGTTGCAGGCCTAGGTCAGAAGTCACCAGATAATGAAAAATATATCAGATATTACCTTCTGTATAGAAAAGAAAGCTGTCAATCAGGCTATAAAATAAGCCTTCATGGCTGCAGGACAGCACTGCAGGATAGCTGCAGAAGGGCCATTGTGCTATCCCCAACACAAACAGGAACGGAGCAGAGGCACCAGAAGGGCAGCAGAGTGACGCTGTAAGGTGCATCCTAGCTTTTGCTTTTCTTACTCAGCTGCAACAGAACAGTCTGGAAGCAATCTTCCCAGCAGCTGCTCTCATCAACAAACTGTTTATTGTAAGAAAGTGTCTGGGTCAAAGGCTAAATGTCATCCAGAACTGAAAGTGTATTTAAAAAAAAAAAAAGAAATACTGAAGCCGTCCATGCGTATGAAAAAAGCACATTACATATGAAAGGAAACCATATTCCATTCCAAAAGGCCAGAAGTCTACTTAATCAAAAAACTTCTTAATTTCATGAAGCAGTATTTTATAATGTTGCACTAATTTACTCTGGCTTGTGCTGATTTTGAGACCTGTGCAAAGTTTCTAGTAAAAACAGAAGTTACTTAAAATTCAGTCTGTGTTTTATGGTTGAAAAAATATTTTAACAAAAACATTCTAAAATATTTTATTAACATTTATTAACACTGAACAATAAGTTTGCTCACTATTCATATAAAACAGCAATGAGATAAGTATTCCCCAAATGCAACAAAGTGATGTGTTATGTCCCTAACTTGAAAAAACAGGTTTAAGTTCAGTATCAGGTTTACCAAAAAAATGAAGTTTTAAGATACAGGTAGTGAAGTATGATGACATTCTGAATACTTGGGTGTTAAATCCTTCACCAAACACTTGCCAAGTCGGTTTCAAATCTTATTAGAAAAATTTTGAATGCAATAGCACATATTCAGATGTTAAAACCTCTTCTAGAATTCACAGATCTGTCAAAAATCACTAGAGGATTAGACTTAAACATGTTTTAAGACAAGCAAAACTGTAATTGCATGCTACCATTTCACTACATTTAAGCACAAGAACACACACAAAAAAGAGAAAAAAAGAATATAGCCATCAAAAGATCCTCATATTTTGCATAATTCTGTAACACACATAATAAAGTTTTAAAGATCACTTTTAAAAGATACTAAAAATTATAGGGCAAAAATCAAATTCAGTAGTTTGTAGCTCTTCATCTCATAAATTAAATAGCATATGACCACCTAGGAAACGTAAACTGGTTTCAGAATATAACAGTAATTGGGGTACGTTTGCTGCAACAGACCATAAAGCTGACTTTGAGGGTAAAGGATCAATAAGAACAAGGTCTACCTTTGACATAACATCACTACATAACACTTCACAAAAACGAGCATTGCAATGAAAAGCCTGATAAATCAAAGGACTAGTAGGTGTTGATTTATCCAACCAGAGAAAGGCGTGATAAATTACGTTTTGACCATTTAATTCTTTGTGACACCTACTTCGTAACAAAACTGTTGTGGTTTTCTTTTTGAAGAAAAGTATATAGCAAATTGAGCGTACATGCAACCATGCTAAAAATAAGTACAGAGAAACCATGCAGAAGGGAAAAGACATTCCACTTTTGCACTAAAATCTGAACATTATGACATTATGCATATTAGTCAAAAGGTTTTTCTGTTTTGTTTTGTTTTTAACGATGTAAGTCACATTTAGAAGAATAAATTAAGGTATAAATCCAACCCTAAATGCTATATGCATTTATTTTAAATTGCTCTCAGAAGTATTCAGTATCGACTAGAAAAAATACAGAAGAATTTTGTTCTCAGCTAATAGGGCAATAAATTAGATGCAATATATTCAGCGGGTAAAACTGGCTCTGTTAAACAACTATCACATAATAGTATTTTTATTTGGTACCAAAACTTTTTTTTTTCTAACTGAGGATAAAATTGTTTGCTGAAAATCTTGGAATTAGTAGTAGAATGAGTTAAGTAAATAAAACCTAAGAAAATATTTTTTCTTAGCACTGATAATACACAGTTCTTAGTTTAAGTTTTTCCATCAGGTTTGTTTTGCCTTTCAACAGGTTTATATATATAAAATGTGACTGAATTTAGTGTTCATGAATATGAAATAGCAACATAGGAGCCAAAGATTCTCTTCTCAGCAGTGCTAATACACATTAGACCTGAATGACAAAATTTCTGCTGTACCTAGTTTTTGCCTCTCCTGAGAAGCAACTCCCAGTTCTGTCAAACTGCAACAGGGTTTGAGCTAGAGAAATATTTGTGAAATAATGGGGTGAGACCACAACACATTTTTGCATGTACCACAACTCAGAGATTACAATACAGTTATGTCCCTGAAGTTGTAGAGCTAACGTTCAATATGCATCATATATTTCATATCTTTCTAAAACTTTATATATATCTTTCTAAAACTTACTCAGGTTGACATAACAGTTTATAAATAAATAAATATGATAAGAGAAGCAACCTGGAGAAGTAGATTTTCTTGGGAATTATAATGGCAGGAATGTATGCATAGTATAGTATGTTATTTATAGTGTACATACTCAGAGAACAGCATTAATATAACAACAACTAACTTTCACTGTAACTAAATTCTCATAATCTGGGATCCTAAAAAACATTAGGCTGATAGCAAAGCATTATTTTAAAAACAAAAAAAAACAAACAAAAATACAACCAGTAAACCAATGTTTTTTATTCAGTGGACTCTAACAAAAAAGTTAAGCTTCATGCTTTACAAATGTATATATAGCAATATAAAACTTAGGTATCAAACTGAGAAATCTCGAGAAAGCCTCAATATGACTCAACTTATAAATTAATTCATTTTTCTTACCAAATATGCTCAGTTGAAAAATCAATACAAACTACTTTTGCAGTTATCCTGGCTGTGTGTTTTTTGTTGTTGTTGTTTTGTTTCGTTTTTTACTACATTATAATTCTTCTTTCCCTTTTGCAGCCCTCTTTCATATTTAACACTTAATTTCTTCTGCTGCTTTCTTCAATGTTGCTCAGAACAAAAGAGGAATTTTTTTTTCCTCAGAGGAAAAATAACAAAATAGGAAGCAAAGCATATACTACACCTTCCTTTAACTATAAGGTTCCTGACACACACGCAGCTTCAAGAACTAACTTCAGATCCAACCTCCTGACAGTAACCATCTGAAAGAATTCCTGCAATTATCAGGGATAAGTGGGGAAAAACATCAAAATGTAATTTGTCACTTAAAGGTGGACATACATCACACTTAGCCCTTACAGAGACAAGAATGAGCATTTAGCAAGACAAACCCTTCAGCCACTCCAGGGCTGAGTTCACTTTGTCATGTACACCACTAGCTCTACTCCAACAGACCCACCTGGCACACAGAACTTACGGTATTGTAGACAGCACAGCAGAAGTCAGAACTCATAAATGAAATACAGTGTGGTTTTCATTTGTTTGGTTTGTTTTTTTGGTTTGACTTTCAGAAACATGGCGCTCAAAGAAGCAAACAAGAACGGATTCAAGAAAGAGGCGAGGCAGTGAAGGAAAAATGGTCAACAGAAGCAAATACAAGCAGCCAGGAGCATTTATGACAGTGGCACATTCTTTACTGTGAAGGACTTTTGATTCCCTTGACTTGCCTCTGAGGATAACCACCTGTTTCTGTTCTTATGAATATTTATTTTCTATCAGTGTTAAAATAGTTGAGGGAAGACACCATCTGCCAAATAAAATTTTGCAGACTAATATTCATTAACAGAAACGGTAACATTTCATGTAGAATACAGCCTAGGGAGACCTCGTTTAATAAAAACTTATCACAATGCACAGAAACATGCTGTTGTGTTGCCTTAGGACCCCACTGAATAACACACCTGAAAAACAAGATGAATTCATTTCTTAGACTTTTCCCATTAAAATGTTGTATTAACCCAGGTAAGGAACTACCATTAGGGCCAGAGGGCTGGGGGGGAGAAGGACAGTGAGATGATAAACAAAAAATAACTCTCTGAAAAGTCTTGTTAAAACTACATAAGCAGTAAATGCTTGTTGTGAATTGGCAGTGATTTACCCTATTGGAAAGGTTAGTGACTGCAGTGCAGTAGCAAGCTTAAACCTTCTGACAAGGTGTGAAAGCTTTTAAAGCGGGTTAACAATGCAGCTTAATGCAAGTTCTCATTCTGAGTCAGCTGCCTGTGTATGAAGGAGGCTTCCAGCTCCCCGGGCATATGGTCATACTGTGCCTTGCAGACGTTCTGGCCGACCATGGCAAGTGGTAGAAGCTGAACTTCAGAGCCCTGTTGTAATACTAAAAAGAAAAATGGCCAAGGTCTGGGCAAGAATGTTAGAGAAATAACTACAAAGACTACAACATCCTACCCAGACTACACTTACCAAGTCAAGAACCTGGACTGAATGAAGTAAACGCTTTGAAAGGCTACAAAATAGCTCTGCACATATCCACCACAAAGATGAACTTTTAATTGATTAAATATGAACCACCTTTGTTGAAGGCTCTTGATTAATATTCCCAAACCAGATGGTTAACTTTTAAAAACAAATCACACTAAGGTAAAAAGTTTCAGGAATTACCTCAACCACTGAAAAAAAAATAAAAAAAAAAAAATTAAATGTATTTCCAGAATAGTTCCATCCAGGCTAATGAACTCAAGCTACAGAGAAAGTCTGTATGTTCAGCCTTGTGACACCTAATGATTAATTTATCCTTTGTGAAACAGAGACAATCTGGGTCTCTGTTCCTTGAATCAAACAGCCATGGAAACAAGAGACTGAGCAAAGTGATTATCATTTAATAGTTTAAAGCTTGATGTGTACTTTCAGTTTGTCTAGCTAATATTATTATTCAAATCAGGGACGTGACAGTCACTGTGAAAGTAATGTTCTACCAGTAAATTAACATATGCTGCTAAGAGGAAGGGACTTCTCTGAACAGAAGATTGTTTCGTATGGAGCAATTAGGATAGCACTAGTTATCGTAAGGTTTACTGCAGTTCAAAAGTGTCTAACTTGCTATTGCTGGACTGCTAAACGGACAGCATCATTAGACAGAGTGGATCGTGTAGAATAGAAAAATCCTGAAAATATTTAGAGAAAACTGAAGTCCACTCCCAGCTCCAAAAGGAACTGGTTTCTGCTGAGATAACAAAAGCATATCCATATCGTTGCTAGCTATTCATCCATATAATTTAACTGAAATACCAGATTAAACATTGCTGCTTCTCAGATGTTGCCTATGGCTAAAATGGTTAGAAGGAAAAGTTTCCCATAATTACAAAACCCGATGAACTTCCCCTTCAAATGAAAAAAAAATAACTAATGACTGTGCAGAAAGGGGCAGCTTTTCTGAAAAGCTGCTGCTGCTCAAATAACATGGCTGTAAGGACAGAGCAGCAGTCAGATCAAGACAGTAGGCCTCTTTAAACCTGTAGCTTTTTCTCCAGTAGTGGCCAGCAGCAGACAGAGAAACAACAAACACAACAAACATAAGGTTATTATCTCTTCTACCCATCTACATCACAAGGATATTTGAGCCAGAGATGTTGCACATGCCTCGACTCCAATGAATTATTCTCCCATGAAAGACACATCATCTTTCATAATCAGTTCAAAGTATTTCTGCTATCAAACACACTCCTTTGAAACAACTGCTGAAGCATTCTAAAGACAAAAGTAGAATTTTAAGTATTTTCAGGTATTCCAAAAACAAACAAACAAACACATTTATGGTAATTTGCAGCTTATACTGCTTGTTAACTTTGGTATTCGGCCACCCCCTCTCTATATAAGTGAAAGATAGCAATAAGCATTTGCTCTACTGTAATACAATAGCAATGAAAAAGCAAATAATAAATGAACATTTAAAATGCAGTCCAAAAAATGGAAAAGTAATTAGATAACTTCCACCTCTGCAGCTGCTGTTTCTGTCAGGTAGCTGTGGTGCATGACCTAATCGTAATACTAACACTCCCATTTCAGAAAGAAAAAAAGTACATCTTCCAGACCAGAAAAATGCATGGATAATTACTTATTTCATATAATGAGTCATAAAGACAAAACATGCCATATGTGATTTTTGTTTTTAATCTTGAAAATTATGCAGCAAAACCCAATTATTTCTCCTTATCAAATAAACGGATTTCAGAAACGTCTCCTGGAATTTATTTTTGTTGATTCTGACTACGTGGAAATGCTGAGACACATTCCCACAAAATAGTTCTCTCTATACCTTAAAATTATGAGCATCTCAAATTTTTTTTCAATTATGAAAAATTGTTTTTGTACATTAGGTGGATAACACCCAAGTACAGTTCTTTAAAGTGGAAGAGATGGTGGTATGTTTTCCCTGACTATTGTTCTTCCTTTCGAATAAATTTACAGTGAGATTAATCTCATGTCTTCTACTGAAGTTATGACCTACATCCTCCATTACTAAGTAATTTACAAAGAAATTATGATCAGTTGTTTCATTGTAGGCATAACATGTAAAAAGGTATCATGACAAAACAGGAAAAAGAAAACATGCATACTACACAGGAATACGCTTTATATCCCAACAATTATCCTCATATTTGGATCTTAGCAAATAAAAATCACTTTATTTTTATTTAGCTTCTCTGTAGTTAAAACATAGTATTCACTTTCTATAAAGTCTGTACTGAAAGGAAGAAGGTCAGCAAAAACCTACATTGTCTGATGAATGTTTTGAGACTCTGCAGTCTGTGCACCTGCCTCTGAAGACTTGAGTTATAAAATGATCTATTGTTCTTCCTTCAAATCTTAATTCTCAACAGGTACAAAACCTGTAACCTTTATATGGCAACCAACAAATTGCAGGGAAAAAACAAGCAGGGACAGACTGCGCTAGCTTCCTGAACACTGATCCTGCTACGGTTTGGCTTTGAATTAATTATTTTAATTGCACAGGCAGTCGGTTTTTGCAAATTAAGGATATTTTGAATTAGTATTTGAAATATTTAAGTTCAACAATACAATTTGCCATACAATGGGGACACAATACACACTAGACAAGGAAAATAATTGTCTACAAAACAACATAAAAAAATTGAATGCTGACCTGTACTTTATATCCCATTGAAAACATCAGTCCAGAAGCAGCACAGATTTTATAGCCAATTTTTTTTAGACATGCATTGTAACTAGCAGCTGCAGGGAATGCTAGAATATGCAGCAATAGAAGCTATTTTCTACATGGTCAAGTCTTGCCCCTTACCTCTGCCTCTTCAGCTGTTGCCCCTTTCCCCTCTCTTCTCCTCCCACGTGGTATTTGTTTTCCCTTTCATCCAGTATCAAAGCAGATCAACTAGCTCTTCCTCCTGAGGTTTTTCACTCTCAAAAAAAGTTCTTATCAGTCAAAGAGCATGCTCCAATTTGAACACTAGATAAATAGCTCACTTCTCGACTTTTCTTTTTTTTTTTCTCTAGGCCTGTGTCATTTTCATCATTTCTACTGTATCATTAAGGAAGGGGTAAAGGAAGAGGACTTGGCTTAATTTCTGAAACCTGAGGTTGCCAGTATGGATAATAAAATAAGATGTAATTGTATACAGACTTGGTACCACACAGGTACAAAATTGTCAGCAAATTGATTCTCTGGTATACAACGAAATGTTGGCACAGATAAAACAGTAATTGGTTGTAATTACTAGGATTAAATTGTGCAATCCTGTAAGCACAGTTCTGTATAATCTAACCGTAAGAATACAGGTTTGCCTGAGGGACTTAGCTACACAGCATTTTAAAAGAGGATACTTTTACTGGCAGAAGAAAAAATACACGTATCGTGAGAACAAGATTTATTCTGACTTTTTTTTTACTTAATTGCTTTGAATACTTGTGAAGTCTTGCTTCAATACTTGTGTAAATCCTCTGTACTTAATGTCACCACTACAATTGTCAAGTAACCAAGTACAGTGATTTACTAATTTGGAATATGTTCCACTTGCGAAGACTGACTAAAATGCAAATGAAAAAAGCTTTTATAGGAAAGTTATAGCAGAAAGTAGACCAAATGTCTGCTTTAAGCTAGCAGCTGTTCTTTAATCAGCTTTTCACTATAAGAACTGCATAATGTCAGCCAGATAGTCACATGCCAAACTCCATTCCCACTGCACCTGGAATTTCAGGATTTCCTCAACATGTCAGAAACCTCAAATCATTTCTTAAAATGAACCGTCAAAAAGTAAATACAACAGAATCTGTAAGTCAATCTCTTCCTATCAACTACTGACACAAGTCACACTTTAAATATTTTTTGCAGGCTTTATCTTCTCCACTTGAAACTATTGTATGGCAAACTCTGAGAATACTGGAATGTCTTCTAAATCAATTAGAATTGGCTAGCACCACTCTGTACTGAGTCCTAATTAAACTCCCATCTTAATTTTCCAGAGTAAATATCAGCTCAACAAACTTAACTAAAAAGCTTTGTGTTGTGGATGATAACAAACTTCTTCATAAAGTATCAACAACATTATTGGGTAGCTGAACTGTCAGATAATTGTTAAGAGTCAAAGAAACATGTTTGGAAGACCTCAATGTGGTAAATGCACTGTTTAAATAACACAAAGTTTGCAGTTCGTCTTCTTTGAAGAGCAATATAAGGATAGACTTGTATTTCCTCTTGCTTATATACTTCTAAAACTTTTCTCTTTATTTAAAATATAGAATCTTGTGTCATGTAGCTATAATTTGTTTAAAAGTAAATATACAAAACAAGCCTTAATTAAATTGTTAGATAACCATTATGATGATTTCTCATTGTGGAAATGTATCGTCATTTCTGAGCAATGGTAACATGATAGCATCTCACAGGACTCCAGCTGATGCCAAGCCTGTTCTCATTTTCCCAGTCTCGCTTACATAAATTAGCTACAGGCCAAACTGACAGTCAGAGAATCTCCAAGTTTTTCAAGTTTGGAAATACTCCACTTTTGTCAGATCTTTACCAGTGAGGTCATAGTAAACGAATCAATGCCAAATTGCCATGGATTTCCAGAGCGTTTGTCACAAGTTCTGGATTCTTGCTATCTAAAATCACCCATCTGCTCAAAGGCAGCACCCTCTGAACTCTGACTCCAAAAGGTTTATCGGTTACAACTTGAGAGTGCTGAAACAAAATCCAAAACCAGTCACTTTAATTACAGCATTCACATTAAGTTAGAATGTGTGCCTGTGCTAGACACAGAGCCAACATGAATTTGCATTAGTCTGCCATTGCGGATTTCAGCATATTTTATTTAGATTCTTATTGCAAACTCAAAGATAAACTAAACCCAAGAAAACTCAGCCTCACGCACTGGCACGCACCACTCGTGCTGAATTACCTATGCTCAAGGAAGAGTATTCAACCTTAATGCTATTCTCTGTAACTTAAGGGGTGAAAAGTTAACAGAAAACATGAACACTTCCAGAATTTTTAAATATATATATTACGTTATTATAATTTCTGGATGCCTTTTGTTTTCCATTCTACACAGTACCAAAAGTACATGCCTATTGAAGAAAATGCTTGTGAAGTATCATGCACGTTGACTTAAATGAAGCAACTGTTGAAGCATGACAGAATAGTCTTTATTAAGTTGTACTTTGCTCAGATGCCAGCACACAACAATTTCATAACAGAACTAGTTGTACAATACGATTAACTGCTACTTGGTACAAAAGCACTAACTTTCAGTTCTTACAGCAGCATAAAGACCCTTTTTATGGATGCTGCTGTAAACAAGGCATTTCCTTTCATTCCTCAAAGCTTCTTGCATTTTCCAAATGATCGGCCAAACCATTTATTGACTCAATACGTAGTCAAAAGTTGTTTACAAACTGTATGCCATTCACTATTTTGTGCCTACAAATGTGATTCACTGTTGATTAACATAAACAGCACATGTGCTGCTATTATGTAAGACCAAAAAACAAAACAAAACAAAACAAAAAAACATTTTTAAATAGAGAAGTATAAAATAAAGGGAATGTTTGCCATATATATATTTTTTTTCCCCAAGCAATACATAGTAAGTATTCCCTGAAGATAAATAGCAGAAAGGCAAAGGATAGCTTTAGAAAGCAACCACCTGGAATTACTTGGTGCCACGTTTGGAGTCCCCCTTGTCTCTCATCAAGATTTTTTAATTGAAAATCTTTTACAGTATTTTGACACTACATATCATCGATCTTGTGAAATTTACAAAGTAGTTTGAAAACTGAGGGAATGCTATACAGGCCAGTTGCTACAAACACACAAATATTTTTAACACAAGTCTATACACAACACAATGTGCAAAAATATTTTCCATCCCTTCCATATTTTTGGTTTTACTATGTGTTTTCTAAATCCAGCTAATAAGTGACCCCTAGCGGTTAGGTACCTTCCCTCACTCAAAAAGCTGCATAAAAAGCCTCAACTGCTTTCAGGTTTTCAGAGCAGTATGGATTCCTGGTGATTTTATTGTAATGCCGACACTGCTAAAGCTCAGCTGTGCAGGGATGCTGATCAATACAGGAATCTCACACTGCTAGACAGCCTGATCCCTACTGAATTCACTGAAAATACCCACAGCATGCCAGCCTTTCTTCAATAAAGAGATCCATACTGAGCTTGAAAAAACATGTATGAGTGAAAAAGTAGTTGAGAAATAATTTAGCCTTCTGATACTTCCAGAAGCCAGCAGAAGCAAACTCAGTTATCAGTAAGAACCCAAGCCTTGACTAGTCAGCATAGGACTTTCTATTGGATATTTAAATTTTGTCTCAAAAGTTAGTAAAAATATATGTATATATATATATATTATAGTTTCTTAGTCTTTTGGACTATAAGACTAGCTAAAAATGAAGTGTCTAAACAGAGCCATGAAAGCCCAGTTTCTTGTAATTGTGGCTGAGGTTAAGTGCAGTACTCCTCTTTGTCTTTTTGTCCAATACCCTTACATACAGACATCTCCCATGCTTTCTCTCTCTTTCTCAACAGCATCAGCTAAATGCTTCTCAGCAGCAGAGGTGAAAGTTTATTTTTCAGCATAAAATAAAAAAACTTTTCAAGGCAAGATGTCAGTATTATAATCCTCACTGACTCATCTAAGGAGAGCCAAGAATATGCATTCTCTTCAACCTCTGGAGACAGAGGATTGCTCCTGTTCACAGACAATGAAACTGAAAAGGCCACTGGAAAGACCAGCCAGATCAGCAGAGACCTGAACATTCAGAAAGCATTGCCCCTTCCCTGTCCCCCTCCCTTATTTGTGTGGGGCTGCAAGGCTTTAGGAGAGGAAGAAGAAAGTCCAACATAGCACTGATGTTCTTTCTGTGACGGTAGTGTGCTGCTTCCCTTCCCTTGTCATGCTCCCATCACTTCTTTCAGCTGTGGGGAAGAATATAGGTGTCAGACAGCAAATCTAAAGCTACCCATTACTCTTCAAGTCATTGCTGCACCCCATAAAATTACCTACTGCTGTTATACTTAGAGCTGGTATCACTCTGCCACTGTATTCCCAAGCTCCTTTATCTCACCTCCCCTGTGACATCCCCTTCCTCCTGTCACAGCAACACTCTCAGTCCCTCACAAGTTCCCGCTTCATTACTACTGCCTGGCCTGCCAGCGGGGAGGTGGCAAGAACAGGGTGGGTGTTTCTGTCACAGCTAGGTTTAAGCAGACTGGGAACCCCACTAACATCTCTTTATTGCCAGGAAAGACTGACAGAATGCCTTGGCATACAACTAGCTTTGAAAAGCATCCTGCCCTGGACTGTGTGACACAAAGTTTACTGTAGAAACTCAACGTCATTTCAGCTTTTCTCTCTCTGCCAAATAGTTGGAACTCAAACGTTTAAAATTTTTACTGAAGAACTGGCTGATCTATAATAGGAAACTATGCTAATAAAGGTATATAGAATAATAGAAGACAGGAAAATGGAGAAAGACAGACTACTTATTTCAGCTCTGCCCATCTTACTCCTTTATTACAGGCTTTACAAATCTCCTGTTCTCTGAGATACAAGAAGTACAAGAAGCAGTATCTTCCTTCCCATCCACAGATTTCCTTCTCCTCTCCTCACTAATGTTACACCTGTCTTCAAGTCTCATGGTTTGTCCCTCTTTCTGTATGCTAGAGAGGGAAAGCACAGAAAACAGAAGACCAACCCTCCTCACAATTATGCTATCAAGTTACTGCAGATTAAGAAATTATCTTGTGCTTGGTGAGCCACAGTAACTGACCATAATCATTCTTTTAGCCATCCAAATATGAAATAAAAACCGTACCAGCTTAAATCTCTACAATGTATGCCACCATGCCTTTGAGTCTTATGTCCAGTACTATCATGGGGAAGGTGCCTAAAAAGCCCTACATAGGACAAGCAGTTCCAAGTCTGGCTTTTTTCCAAGGTGAACCTGCAGAGAATGGAGCTGGCAAGCTTCTCTCTTCTTTATTAGTGGACATAGGAGGCTCCCCCTGAGCACAAGGCAGCACTTCTGTGCTGTGTGGGTGAGGAGCCCTGGCACAGGCTGCCCAGAGAGCTGTGGGGTCTCCTCCTTGGGGATCTCCAAAAGCCACCTGGGCCTGGGCCTGGGCAGCCTGCTCTGGGTGGCCCTGCTTGGGCAGGGGTTGGTGCAGGTGGCCTCCAGGGGTCCCTAACAACCTCAGCCATCCTGAGATACTGTAAACCAGGAATTTGCAGCGGCTTACACCTCAGTCAGGGTAAAATCAGCTTTCAGATGAATGCTTCCTATATTCTTCTGTCCAACAGTGATCTGAAGTGCCAAAGCAAGTCCCAAATAGCTCTCTTACAGGGTCATTCTGTTCAGAACCATATAAAAACAACAGCAGAATTGGGGACTATTATTAGAATCTCATATTGATACACACAGTTTTTAAATGAATGACAGTAACACTGAAATAGTTTGGGTTTGTTATAAAGAAACACAGTTAATTTGAGGAATAAGTGGACAAATATAAAACAAACAAAAGCAAACCCACCCTCCCTACACATATGCAACTCAGATTTTTCAAGCCAACAAATAACTTTGACTGAATTTATTATAGAAGAAAATAAACACATGAAGTTAAGTTACAAATATGTTTGAATTGATACTACTGTTATCAATCCTGGGGTTAAGTTTCACAGATAAATTCTTCAGAAAGCCACCTAAGAAAGGAAAACAAACAAACAAAAACCTACCTGTCAGGATGCAAATGGTTTGCCAAATGCACTGTTTTGTCTAAGCAGTTTTCCCAAAAGAATAAGTTATTCCAGAAAATAGACATTTCACTGATACAGCTGCATTTACATTGCCGCATCTACATGGCAGGGCTTTGGTTTTTTATTTTTTATTTTTTTTCATGTACTGTCAAGTTTTCTGGCAATGATTCACTGATCAATTGAAATGATACATTAACAAAAGTAAAATACTTTGGACACAAACTGTTCATCAGTGATCAGCAGGATCTTTTCAGATACCTCACAAGAGCATGTGTTTCATTCAATGTTTTTCTCAGCTCTCCAATTACACCCGAGCAAAAGAAAGGAGCAAATTTCCTTTCTGGAATAAATACTTCCAAAGGGCTCCTGGTTTTTGTACTACTGCTAAAAGGCAGGAATGAAGCTACACTTTAAGGATGGTAGGAAAGCATAAGCAGGCCTCTTGTTTTCAAGATGTGAAGTACAAAAAATAGGATAGCCATCAAAATCAAGATTTTGAATTTTAGCATAACCATCACTCACTTCAGTACTGGATCTTTTTTAAAAAATCTGCAGTTTTGCAGTTGAATCTCAAGTTCTACAATAAGCACTAACATATACGGAAATATTTCAGAAACAATTGTCCCAAAATGTACCCTGAAATCTAGGTTCATTATAGTGTTAGCTAAGAGTTCAAATTTCCCATCCTCAAAGAAAGATTTATTCAGGATAAAGTGACTTCATACTCTTTGCTGACATAATGGATATGGAATTTCAAAACAGCCGATGGCACCACAGAATCACAACTTAAGACTGCATCTCAAGATGTAAAATTGGTCTAAATGGTTCTGCTATAAAGTACCTGAGTTATTCAGATACACAAAGTCATCTTTGTTCTGCATTATTCTTTTGAGCATGGCATTCTTCACCTGAAGGTGTCCTTTAAAAGAAGGTATGAAATTCAAGAGATGTTAAATTATTCTGTCTCCAATAAACAAAAATTAAAACCCCCCAACCTCAAACTTCAGACAATGTGCTTGTATTGACTATTTATTATTCTGGAAGAGCATATTGTTTAAAAGATGGTTACTAGCTCAGCCAAACCAATGAAGACTGACCATATCTATCTCATCGTTTGGCTGTCATCCGTTGGAAGATACTGAAAAAAGTCACTCAGCCTAACACAGCCTGAGTTGCTAGTCAACTTGAAGAAGCTTCATATGAACAAATGTGTGGGAGTAATGTACTTCCTAATGGAAATAATCACTATTCTAACAAATCTTTCTCATTCTTCAAGGAGTGAATTCTTGTTTCAAGTTTCCGTGAAACCCAGAATACGTTATGCTGAAACTTAGAGCAATAAAATACAATCCTAGCCTTTATGTCTGAAAAATTATCCTTTGAGATGGCAATGTGAAAGAGTAAGTATTTGAGTGTTTAAAGGCAAAGCTGCAGAAAAAATCAGATCTCTATGCTTGAAGCTGCCACCGAACATATGGGTGCCAGACAACAGGCGTACACTGATCACCATTTGTTTCAACACTTTGATTTCACCCAGCACCACAGTGACATAGAATTTTCTTTTTACAGCAATGCAGAAGTCTGCAATTTGCTTAACACTGTATCAAGGAGAGAGGAAACGAAATGTTCTGTGTTTCAATATCAATACTTTTCATTAAAATTACTTTTAAGAACAACAAGTTGTGCAGATTTAACTGAACTTTTAACCACCAAGTAACCTGCCATTCATACTACATTGCTTTTGCTTCAAACACTGCCTTCATTGTTGCTGTACCACAGTATCAATATATGTTTTTTTTCCTAGTTAACTGAATTTAAAAGTGTCCATATGTGTGTATCTGAAGTAAGCCATACTTGCAAGCCTTAGTGCAAAAAATCTTGTGATGAAAGAGTTGCCTCAAGTGCTGTTACTTTCCAGGCCCATTACCCTGTACTCTACAAGAAAGGAGATCAGGAATAAAATGTGCACGCTGTCACAGAAATCATTCAACACCAACAGCAGCCAGCGCTAGCTGAGGATTTGACTAGCATAATTCCACATGCTAAGATATAGACCTCTAAACAGATGGACAATGTCATCCATTATTCAAGTATTAGAGCTTTTACTTGAATTCAAAGCTACCAGAATTTCAGTCTCAGACTGGTAGAGACCTCTGGCCATTTTTGGATAAAGCCATGTAAATGAAAGAAACACAGATGAAAAAAAGAATAAAACTGATAATCCTTGAGATATGGAAATCAATCACAGCAGTCAGATTACTTGAAAAGTGACACACACAAGAATTTAATAAATCATATTTTCTAGCTTGACATATTTTTCAGAAAGCTAATGGCAGTTCTGTTGATATTTGGATAGCTTTTTTAAATCTATGTAATAAGACTGATTTTAAGGTATTTGATAACCATATGAACTACAAACTAAATTTCAATTTACAAATCCTAAGGAGAAAAATAACAATAATTCCAACCTCTCCCCCTCACAAGCAGCTGAAAGTTTTACTACAAAAGGTACCTTCTACGACCTAGAGAACAGACAAGAAGAACTTTAAGTCTTAGTTTAAAATCAAATTTATAACAGTTAGCCTAATATGGATGGGAATATTAACAGCATTGCAATATGATGTAGAAAGACAGAATGTTCATGAATTTTAGGCTGAGGAAAACACTAGAGAAGACACTTATTCATTCAATAAAGTTGAATACATTTTATTTAAAGTTCACAACATCGCAGGAAATTTGTCTGATAGAAGCTGTGAAGTGATAAAGGAGGAAAGGGAGTGGGGAGGACAAATCAAGGTAATCACACAGAACAGGAAACAGAGCTACTGTAAACTGAAGCTTACAGAAAGAAAAAAAACTAAGCAAACTAGCACTCTAAATTCAAATAATTAAAAAAGGACAAAAACTTTTTTTTTTTCTTAATGAAATAGAAAATGCAGAGCATAATCAATTATTTCTCACACATAAGAATAAGGAGCTTATAGTTTCTAAAATGAATTAGAAAACTCTGATGAGGTTATGTGTTACCACTGGTTTTTAAACATAGTGGTACAGATGAGACTTCCAGAAAGGAAGGAAAGCAGGAAGGCAGGCAGGAAGTCAGTGAACTGCCAGCTCTTAGAAAGGAGAACAGAGAACACCTGCCGTTCTTCTATTTTCCCCTAAGTATCCGCTACTGGCAACTGCTAAGAGGACATTAAGAGTGATTGATCATCCGACTCATTATGGCATTTCTTGTTCTGGAGTAGAAAATCATCCAAAAATCTCTTATTCTCAATGAACATAACTTGTTTAATCTCTCAGGATGCACTCTCTGACACATCCCAGAGACCTGTACAGGGAAAGCTCTTTCTACAAATAGTGACAAAAAATAGATTGAAGTTCAAGAATAATAAAGCTAGCAAGACAGTTTCCTTCATCTCCATTTCCAGTACTCCTGAAATACACTGTGATCTGAAACTCGCTTACGTATTTCTGAAACTATTCACCTACCAGATAGATTTCATGGTATCTTCTTGCTCTCTAGGAAGTTAGAAAACACGTAAAACAGAATGTATGTAGAAAAAGAAATAACTTGCTAGAAAGCTCAAGTATTACATATTCATTACTTGTTTTAATATGCTATTTCTTTATTATTAACTGTAGCTCATACATACCAGTTGCAACTTCCTTTCACACAATATTCTGCAAGTATGTCAGAGACAAAGTGAAAAACACTGAAAAAATGACTACACATATGAGTGCTGAAAAACTACTGTTTAAAAACTACTGTGGAAAAACAACATTTTAAAAACAATGTTGATATAAGATTTAACTATACAGTATATATTTTAAAAATATCTTTAATGGCCTGCAACCTGCAATATGCCACTAGATGGCAAGTTTGGACAGAATTAGCAAACTTTTTTATAACACAGTATGATTGCTTGAAAATTGCAAGTGCATGGGAAAGATCAATGCTCACAACAAGGAACAAAGGAAAAAAGGCACAAAAAAGTAAGAGATCAATAACCTCCAAGTCTTCTGTATACAGCTTATTTAATATTTGTCAGAAAGGCTAAATGAGTTTTAGTTTTGTTTTTGGCTGCCACACAGCTGATTCTTTTGAGTTTACCGCTGAGAGTCAGAGAAAAACTTGTTTTAAATCTGGTAACAGACAGAAGCATCAGCTGCAGCAACCATGAGAATCAATGACCTGGAGGAAGGTTGGAAAAGTAAGCAGCAGAGTTCCATCCCAGGAAAGTAGACTTCAGCTTATTCAAGGAATTACTCATTAGGATTCGTTGGACAGCAACCACAAAGGGAAGGGTACCCAGGATGTACAACCGATCTGTAAAGTAAACTTATAAAGAACTTGTCTATACTGAACCATTCTGCTATGCAGGAAGACCAGACCTGATTGGCTAAACAGGGAGCTTTTTGATGAACTAACACACATAAAAAGAACAAGTGCACAGTGGAAACATGGACAAGCAATGAGAGAAGTATATAAAAACATAATCTGGGTATCTACAGACAAAACTCAGGATGGAAAATACCCACCTAATTTAGTGCTGGACAGTAGGGGTAACAAGAAGGGATACCACAGGTTCACACATTCCAAAAAGTTGTTCAGGGAAAACACTGGTGCACTGACATACGGGGAAGACAACCTAGCGACAGACAATGCAGAAAAAGTTGAAGTACTCAATGCCTTTTTTGCATTGATCTTCAGAGGCAACTGCACCCAAACATGAACGTGCACCAGCATGATCTGGGAAAGGAACAGGATGATGGAATCGTCAAATGAAGGACTACTCAAGAGAAGCTGAACTCATTCAGATTCATAGGGGCAGATGGAATTAATTGAAGAGACCTGAAAAAGAACTGGCTTATGCAATTACTAATTTGTCTGGATCTGCTGTTGACCCGCCTGCCACACGATGAATAATGTGACACATCACATATTTTTCCATCTATAAGGTATGTAATGATTACCATACCCACCTTTCAGGCAGTTTAAGGATTAATGAGCCTGTACTGTGTTTTGAAAGTACAATCTAAATCTCAAATACCATCCAAGTCATATGAAAACATTCAGCTGTAATATGTCCCTTTGTTCACTGTTTGACACTGTAGCCAAACAAGGATGTTTGGCTATATGATGGAAAGAGGCATCCAAGGAGAAGCTTTTACAGTTGAGCTCCACTGAAGACAGACATCTCTTTTCTGTGCAGTAATCAGACAAGCATGCTAGGAGTATGAAGTGACAGTGCTAAATGCGCTGGAAACAACCACCTCGGTGATCATGAGTAGCCTATATTGCTTCTCAATCTCTTATTCCTTTACCCCTTCAGATCAATACAATATGGTTCTCCCATGTTTGAAGTTGTATTTAAAAAAAAAAAAAAAAAAAAAGGAAAAATAAGTTAAAATTACTTCTTTTTATGTTCTTCACAGTTCTTCATAGCACCGTTTCAAACTGAAAAGTACTATACAGTCAGCTGTTTGAATTACAAGGAACTGCTCTGTTTCCAACAAATACCAGAACATCCTCAGGAATAAAGCTCTTCATTGTCTAATTAGACACTCTTCCCTGTTCACTCTGGTCTTTCAGTTTTGGTCTGCCATACCATTCTCCATAATTTGTGTTTCATCTTTTGTTCGCAGCCTATACAGAACTTTCTATCTGCTTTTAAGAAAAATAAATCCTGTCTTATAAACCAGTTTTCTGTACTTTACCACAGCTTATGTTTGGATATTATAGAAGTATGTAAATAAGCACAAAAATTCGTTAACAAGTATAGCAAATATATCTAAAAAGTTACCCCAAAAAATTTCCTCATTAAATTCAAAGCTAGTATTAGCAGGTAACAAACTAGTGACAAAGTAGAAATTAAGTCTCCTGTTTACTTGTAATATACATGTAAAGCTCTCCAAACAAAAACACTATGAAAGAAACAAGCTGTATTCAACTGAACTATGAATTTGTCCTGTAGGGTAAATCTCAGTCAACTGAAATATAAGTAGAAGCCTTACCTCATCAGAAGAGAGAAGGTAAATAGGCGTTAAAGGAGGAATTTCACTTAATTCACAACTCAGGCCAAGTGATACCAGGATCTCCTTGAGAACTTCACATCTCTTGGTATTGCTCATCTTAAGCAAATTAAAATCCTGTTCAGTTTGGAAATCCACAGAATTGATATCCAGTTCCAAGTGCACCTGGCAGGATATGTGCAAAGAGAACGTCAGAAATCATTCTAGTGGTATTAAACATTTTAGAGTGACAGAGAGAGATGGGCACAAGAATTCCAAAAGCAGCTCAGTCTTGACTCTGGTTGCTGAACTATCCAGCGTGACTAGTGTCATTTAAAAGTCTCATGCTTTCATCATACCTACATAGAGAGATTTATCATCCTAATAAAAGAGGGAATACCTATACATTTGTAGGTGCCAGCTCAGACACCACAGTTCCCAGCACACAATTTTCTCGAAAACTACATAAAATATCCCTTCTAAATAAACTGATATTCTCCTGGAGGACATTCATGTAATGAAAATCACAAGCTGTTACTTGTGTTCATTTTGCACATTTTAACTTTGCACATTTTAACATGTTCTTCATCTTTTATAGATGATCTACTTTACTGAAATTCAGAGAAGTCTTCTGAAGGTAGGGGGGACAGATATGGACAACAGAAGAGCACAGAAAAAAAGAGAAACAACTAGTCTGTGACAGAATATTTAATAGCTGATGTCACTGTCAGCCCCCTGAAGAGAAAACAATAAGGCTTTTCAAATACAGACTGGAAGTCATTAAAAATTATGAAATGACTCTAATCCTTTTAATCTGATTTTTGAAGCTACACTGTAATGCCCTTTTTCTGGGGAAAACCTCTGCAGTATTAAGTTTTATTACAGCAGAAGGATCAATTTAAACGGTACAGCAAAGCAGGTTTTACCATGGAACTTGCAGAAATGGATAGCACCAGTATCTAATCAATTTTCTAGTATGAGTATAGAGCACATGGGTGGCAAAACTTCCAACGTAAAGCTATAAACATTTTACTACATATACCAGTTTCCAAAAAACTAGCAGATTTAATCTGATAAACTGATGAGAGACAAAAACTCTTCTAAGAAACCTGATGAATATTTCTGAATTGAGTAATTGCTAAAAAAGTGCATGCTACCTGACAAGTAAGCAGTTACATCTGGGTGGTATGGGCTGCTGAGATTGTTCTCCTATAACTAAAATATTGGTAAAAATATCTCCTAGAACCTTCCATAAAGGTTGTTCAGCTACATCTCTATTATATTCTTAATCTACTTAAATATTGGTAAATAGATCTTGCTCTGCTTTTCTCAATGTGCTGCTTGAAAACAAAGACAGAGTAAGGCAAGTGATACAATTGGGAACAGCCCTGCTAAAAATAAACAAGCAAAATGAAAACAACAACAACGACCACATTTATCTCCGCTGCTGCTGAGGCTAACAAAATGTGCAAGTTATCTTCATGCTCACTTTAAAAATTTTACTGGGAAGTGGCTGAAATCTCTCCCATTTTAATAGCATAGACTATACACCCAGGTAGGTTCCTTACTTCCAGATTTTCTAAACTTAGTGGTACATCTTGTCATCCCTTCTATCACTCAAAACCTTAGCCAGCTAACTGAAGATTTCAGTAGTCGGTGGCAAACATTTACCTGTAACACAGCCATGGAAGGTCCCTCACACCTTCTCCAGGAAGACAGAGAGTAACAATAACAAAAAAAAATGAACACTTCAACTTAACCATCACACTTTTTGGAAGGAGTGATGTTCTGTTTGTTTGGTTGTTGTTGTTTGTTTTTTAAACAGCAATCACAAAACCTTACTGCTGAAGAGCTACCTAGTTGTTGGGATGTTATTATTCTTCAGTGGAGCTAAAAAGATTTTGGCTCATTTGTATACCTTTTCCCTTCCATCCCCAAGGGCTCTGAGATATTTGTTAGGTGCACAATGTTAAAAATTCAAACTTTAAAGGGCAAAAGAAGAGTCTGGAAACAAATTAAAAAAAAGTGTTTCCAGCTGACCAGACCTTTCCTCTACCCTCAGAGAATACATAAGCTTATATTACTGACTGAAACATACTTGTCTACCTTTAGAAGTCAAAAAAAGGTTAATTAATTTACATTTTTAGTTTCAATTTTGATTGTAAATAGAAGAAATACATTCCAGATACATAGAAGTGTTTTTGTTTTTCCTGTCATTGTTTTTAATCTGAAAGACCAGCAAGGCCAACACCGTGAACCTACCAGCTGTCTAGAAATTATCTGTAGCCAGAACACTGCTAAAGAAAACATGAAACCATTCAGTTCATTCACAGCACTAAGATACTAACAGAACTGAGAAAAGAGTAACAATATCAGCAAAACAGTACCAGCAGAGCTAAATCAGCAGTGGCATTCCAGGGCTATTCAGACTAATCTTTATTATAGTTACTTGTTCAAGCAAGAAATTGAACAGTAGTTTTGGGGTATGCAGTATGCAACAATGATAGAGGCTGGGACTTTCTCATTTGCTACTCTCAGATTTCCAAAGGGGTTGTCTACCTTAACCCTAAAACTTAGGAGGAGACTTCTTTAACGTTTCTTGCGAGTTTTATTTTCTTTCCTCTTCTGACTTTCTACTTCACCATAAATCATATTTTTGTATGGAAGTCTATTTTTATGTTGCCATTATAACCTTTCACCCTGAGTACACTAACAACTCTGCTTTGCCTGTTCTCATCTTCCAAAGTCTGCGCAGTGCACAGCTTTATCACCGTGCAACTTCCAAAAGGATAGCTCTGCTCTTGAAGATGCTTCCTTACTATGCATATCTGCTATCTCCTCTGCCACCCACTATGATCATGCATGACCTACATGTTCATGGCTACATTGGGAAGACAAGGAACTGGAACAACAGTGACATTTTCTATCTTTCTTTAAGCTTCCCAGGGATCAATTGGAAACCATTCTGTATTCAAAGTCCTTGTACATTCACCAAGACATCCATCCATACTTGCCCCTTGAAAGCATCCCAAAGACCACGCAATAAGAACCAGTGAATTTTTTTAGCATACCACAACATTGTGTAGCAATGTGCAAATCGATGCTTTTGCATACGCAGTACCTGAGAAAGGATGGCTTCTCCTCCATTGTCTCCATAAAGCAGATGAACAATAACTACATCTTTATCGGCATTATTTAAATGACTCAATGGCTTCACTTTGCTGTTACATTCCTTCCTTACTTCTTCAAAAATACAGCCACTGATCAAAAGATTTAACTTAACCTCAGTGCTGTCAGTTTTAGAGACAACTAATTCATGAATGGTCTTCTTCAGTTCGTCTATTCTCTTTATTTGTATACCACCAAATGTAAACGAGGAAGAAAACCCTAGAATCTTTCCACCCTTAGATAAAAACTTCATAAATTGTTCTTGGTTCTTGTCAGAAATAGGCTCCTCTGTGGCAATGATCAACAGCAGTGCATTATCAATCCATGGAGCTTTCAGAACTTGTTCCTCATGCAGCTGGTAGATGGTGTAGTTGTCTGCATCGATGCATTCCAGGAGGATTGATTTTACTTGGTCAAATTCCACTTTTGCAGTTTCAGAACCAACATAAATCAACACATTAGGGGGCTTTCCAGCAAGGTTTACTCTCTTCATTCCTGTTGCCAGACAATCACCACCATTCTCTTCCAGTTTGCTATTGCAATGGTCAGAAAGTTCTGGAATGTCTTCCGCAGAGGCAAATCTGACAGATTCAATAGTGCTGTTTTCAAGTTGCAGACATTCATGACAGCTGGAAAGATGCAAGTGATGATGCTCTCCAAAGCCTGTCTCTTTGTCAGATAGTCTGTTGGATTCATCTTCATACTCGTTTTCTTTCTCTAGCTTGGATTTCTCTTCTGCCTCTGGATCACCTTGTCCTACAGACTCAACTACTCCTAACTTTGATTTAGCAGTAGTCCCAAGAGTAGCAGTAGGAGTTGCTTCATTCATCTGTGTACTGTTTCTACTCATCTCATTTACAGATGGTGCCACCTGCGTCAACTCCTTCAGAGTAGATTCCTGTAAATGGACAGCTGGAAGAGTTAAATGATAAGAAAAAGGAGTTATAAAAATTGTATTAATAGATCTATAGCAAATATCACCATGCCAGCAGGATCTAGGTTTAATTTCAGTACAATTATCTAGAATACTAAGAATTCCACTAGTCTGATATACTAAACCCTATCCCTTTGAATATTAAACATTTGCACTCGTAACATGTTATTTACTCTATTATTAATTTCGGTAAAGTCTGACAGAGCATAGTACTTGTCATATACAGGGAACATTTAAATAAACACTAACATTCGTTGGAAGTACACAAATATTTGGACAAAAATAAAACCTGACAGCTACCGTATGTGATCCAGACATGTTCTTAGCAGAAAAGTAGTCTATGGGAGGAAGAGAAGGAGGTTTTCACATAAGCACATCAGCTTGTCAGCTTATATTATTTTGTCCATGACTAAAAAAAGTACAAAATGAAGCAAGGGAAGTACCTTTGGAAAAATACTGGTCTCTTAAGGAGGGTAGGGTGGAAAATTGCTTGCTGTTATTTTGAAATAAACTATTTTGAAATAAGCTATTCAAGTGATGATATTGGGTAAGATGGAAACACTGAGCTATGTCTCTTGCATTGCTGTAGGCAGCAAAATAAAGTTTTGCACAAGTAAGAAAGGGAGGAGAAACATCTGAATTGCTGAACTCCTTCCAATCCGCAGAAAGGGAGACATAACCAGCCACAGAAAGATGTGAGCTAAAAATCCAGGGAAAACATAAATTGGAAGGTTTAAGCTCTCCATTCCCCCCTGAACGGAAATGCAGAGATAAACAATTTCTGGCAAGTACAAATGAGAAAGAAGGGCAATGATGCCTATTGTTATTAAAACTTGTAGAACAAACTGAGAAAGAGGAGAGAAAAATTGTTCTCCATATGGTAAATGATTTCTTTCAACTTCTGAGCCATGGAAATATTTCAAATCAAAGCAAGCAAAACTTGACTGAATCCCTCTCCACTCCCACAAGACCAAATAAACTTACTAAGTTGTTGTTTCTGATTTCTTATATAAATTCAGTGAGAAAGTAGATTAACAAAATAGACCACTGGCATACAACACATCAGATCCAAATTCAATTACTTTCTTCACTTAAGAACACTTGAAATCCTTTGAATCTACACCCCTTTGCCTACTTTGGAGTGAAAATTTGAAATATGAGTTGCATACCCGAGAATTTCACAGCTACCATGATCTTATTCCATCAAGAAACTCCATCAGTCTCTATTGAAGCAGTTTTAGCATGCACATAGTACCTGAAGCAAAATGAACCCGAAAAGTGGCTCTCCATGACTCTCGGGAAGCTATCCCAGCTTCTATCCCCTGCATGCATGCATGAATGTTTTTTCAAAACAGCACCAAGAGGAGACTGAGTTTCATGCCAGGTATATTTGCCAGCATATTCCTCATATTCCTGCCAGCTTGCTCCCTAGCTAGTTGTTCTTGACTTCGCCATTCCCTGGCTTGTGCCAATGCACTATAATCTACAGTTTTTAAAAAAAAAAAAAAAAAAAATTAAAAAAAAAAAAGCTTTTTCTCTCAATTTTGTGGTGAGAGTAAGGGGCTATAGAGGGATTTTTGCAGCCCAAATCATTGTATTATTGTATGTGACCTCATGAACCCACAGTCTGATCAACACAGATGAGAGATGAGAAGGCACAACTGGAGAAGAAACAAGACTATTGTTGAAGGAAAAAAAAAATGGAACTACTTACAGAGAGCCCACCATTTCAGAATACCCTAGAATGTACTGATATGCAGTCTGTATTAGAACCATGCTGGAAACAAACGTTCAACTTTCACAAAGGAAAGAGAGGTGAACCTTGGACTTCCCACACCTCAGACAATTTATTTAATTCTATTTAAGTATAGTATTATAGTATTATATAGTATTTATATTTATATTATATTATTAAGTATAGTATTATAGTATTATAGTATTATAGTATTAATTCTATTTAAGTATAGTATTACAAATGGAACCACTGCTACTACTTGTCCTTGTGTGTGATTTGCCCTAACTTCCTCCCTACCTTAGCTGAAGCTATTAAGCTAATGAGTGCATGATTGCTAATAGCTTTGATAACATTAAAATTACTTCCTAAAAGAAATAAACCATCCACCAAAAATTCAAAAGTCAATCCTCCTTTCCCTGGTTATTTCTTTCCATCTTTTTAGAAAGCATGTAAGCTCTTTTCTCTCAGTGAATGAAGATGCTCAGTTTAGAGCAATTGTTCTCCAACTGTGTTTATCTTTGAAGATACTTTCATTTCAAAACTGAAAAGGGAACATTTGACTAAAACCTTCTGTAATTTTTGCAAATAGATCAATTAATATAACAGGCAAAATTTACAGAAACAGTATTTTCCAACTTCACCATTGTGATGCTTATACTTTCATGCATATTTGCAAAAGGGAAAAATACCATCTTGGGTACTCAAGAATATCATCGTACTAAGGTTAATTATAGGCAGTAGCTTATGAGGCATTACAGGAAAAAAAAAATAATGTTTTTTAGTTCCAATATCTTTGAACTATGTTTCTGTTATTTTTGTTGCTGTATTCATAACACGTTCTGTAGAAAGAAACTCAATCAAAAAGAGGTCTTACTTTTCAACAATCTCTATATTTGACTGTATTCAGTATAAAATATGACAGTACAGGAGTGATGAAATGCCTAAAATGACAACAGGAAGAAAACACTGCACAAAAATAAAAGCATGTTTACTTATGTAGGTATGAAGACGACATGTACAATCCTAAAATAGCTATAAAACAAAGATGTTTTACCATTAAAAACACAATTTACAAACATACTTACAAACAATCTTGTGTGGCACCATTCCATTATCCATTTGAAGCCTGTCTTCCATGAATGCTATTCCAAGGTTACTGAAATTATCTACACTTGCTTCAGCAATTAATTTATAAGGTTCCCCAGGTTTATAGGCCAATGGTGAACAATAGTCCGACCACTTCACAACCTAAGAATAAATCATACACATGTTTTTCAGCTTAAAAATGTTACAGCAAAATATCAGAATACCAACAGTATAATGCTTCTGTGAGATGAACTGCAAGTAAAACTGCCCTTCCTTCCCTAGGGATTCTGCTATTAAAAAGCATCACATCAATAGGCAGAGCTAACAAAGGGACGTTCCCAAACCAAAAAAGCACAACTGGTGATTTTAATTACCAGACATAATTTTGTTATTTTATCAGAAGCATTAAGTAAGCGTAAAAGATTCAAGTTGCTCATATACATCAAAAATTTTGCTCTCCAGAAAGGCGTTACGAAAATTACAATCTTGGGATCAGCTGCTCAGAGAAGGTTTGTGAAACCCAAACTACACAGTTGTAGTGGTTTAGACAACGACTTTCCAGTGTAACTGTAAAGCCATCAGGTCAGCTGCATGCTTTAACATACAGGTCAAACTCAAATTCTGAAATACAAGAGCAAGTAATAGCTTCAAACCAGCTACACCAAAACACAAAGCTGGTGAACACCAGCCCTCAAATTCATGACAGTTGTATCACTCAGGTCCCAGACATAATGACCACTCACTGGTTAAAGCAATAACAATGAATTTCATAGAATCATTAGGGTTGGAGAAGACCTCCAAGATCATCTGGTCCAACCACCCCTCTACTACCAATGTTACCCACTAAACCATGTCCATAAGTACCAGGTCCAACCTTTCCTTAAACACCCCCTGGGACAGTGACTCTACTACCTCCCTTGGGCAACCCATTCCAGTGTCTGACTGCCCTGTCTGAGAAGAAACGTCTCCTAATTTCCAACCTAAACCTCCCCTGGAGTTTCTACTTCTAGGACCTGAAAGGTCATCTGTACGATTCTGTACCAGCCTCAAAGTTACAGGATGTATTTCTGGGCACAGTGGTATCAACCAGTTCTGAAGAAAAACAACATCTGCTTCTGGAAGATACCTATACTAGCCCCTGATAGACTTGTATCACTGCAGTTGGAGCATCAGTCAGACTTCCCCCCACTGTCACTGGGGAAATTTGTGACCAAATCATCCAGAATTACCACCAACTGACTGCCTTGAGTGATGTCCTGAACAACGCTGTCACTTTCCAGATGGAAGAGATTCCCAGCTGTGTAGTCCACAGCTGAAATGGAAGTATCCAGTTGTAGTCATAAGGGGTATTACTCTCAGAGCCTACTGCTAACTGTTAGCAATCTGTGATCGCTGGTAGCTAACGTGTAATGATAGATTTATGATACTGGCTTCCTCCTCTTTTATTAAATTGATTATCTACTCCCATAGCATTGCATTGACGTTCACAGCATAAAGGACTGACCTACAGTCAGTAGTACACTACTGCCCTGTTACTTTCCCTCATGATTCTGAGGATAAGACCAAAACCAAATTCATTGTCACTCTAAAATCTTACCAAGTATATGTAAAACATACACTTTGGCAGCTCTAGTTTCAGTGATAGGTTCTCTATGGAGAAGTCAGAAATGCCTCCCTTCCCCTGTGCTGTGTTTTAAACCCAGCAGGCAGCTAAGTGCCACTCTCTCTCTCTCTCCCCATGTGGGATGGGAGAGAGAATCAGATAGGTAAAAATGTGAGAACTTGTGGGTTGAGATAAAGACAGCTTACTAGGTAAAGCAAAAGCTGAAAAAAAAAAAAAAAAAAAAAGCAAACAGGGAATTCAATTCATTCATTACTTCCCATCAGCACACAGACATTCAGACACCTCCAGAAAAGCGGTGCTCATCACGCCTAATATTTCTTGGGAAGAAAAATGCCATCACTTTGAACATCCCCAGCTTCCTCCTTCTTTCAGCTGTTATTGCTGAGCATGACACCATGTCATAAGGGACATCCCTCTGGCCAGCTTGGGCCAGCTGTCCTGGCTGTGTCCCCCCCAGCTCCTGGTGCACCCCCAGCCTCCTCACTGGCAGGGCAGCATAAGCTGAAAAGTCCTTGACTCTGCATGAGCTCTGCAACAACTAAAACATCAATGTGTTACAACCACTATTGTCATCAAAAATCCAAACCACTGCATCATACAACACTCTAGGTAGAAAATCAACTCTATTCCAATCAAATTCTTGATATCATGTCTGGGGCAACTAGAATAATAATAAAAGTCTTAGGTCAGACCCCAGGGAAGAGGACAGGCTATGAAACATGAAACTTTTAGTCACAACCTGCATGAAGCTCTCTGATATCAGATTTTCTCTAAGACCAGAAGTGCTTCTTCTAATCCACATCACAGACACATGCACATACCACTGTTCTGGACCAGATTTTTTCCAAGAGCTATGCAGCTGCCATGTCTCTTTGCCCAGGAATTCAGCAAGAGGTCAACCATTCTTAGACACTCAAGAGCATCTAACCTTTCTCACCCTTCTCTCTTCTTCTCTTCATGTCCTTCAAGTCTTCTATAACCCTCTCTCTTTTCTTCAGCATACGACTTTGGGCTACCCCTGTGATGGAAGGTAAGAGACTCACACCACTTTTAAGATACCCTTTAGATATCCTTTCTTACCCAGAGAACACGCACAAGTGGCTAACACCTATATCACCTGTAAACCGTGAGGATATATTGAGGCTTTTACCGTTTTTCATGGCACCAAGTAAAACATTAGACAGAATAACAAGTAACAACAAAAAGTAGTTATTGCTGTTGAACGCAAATAAAGTAAATACACAAAAGAACCTCACAAAGTTAGGCTGCTGCCAAGACATATGACCTGGAATCCTGCTCATGCAACAATCCACAATGTACAAAAGTCCTCAGAAAGCATTTTCAAACCTGGCAAGTTTTTCTACTTCTTCATCAAAATTCCGTCAGAATACAAAATGAAAGGCTTGCTCTTATGAGATGAGGATTTCTTTATACTCCTGCTTTCTAGATCCACCCCAGTTTCAGCAGAAACCAGTCACAGATCACCGATTGCTGTACAAATAACAGCCTTTCTCTCTAGAAATTCTTGTAGGCCACAGGAACAATCTGTTCTTTCAATCCCTGTCTATGTTGACAGCTGGCTGCCAGAGGTAGCAGAATTAAAAGCACTTCTAGTGAAGTGACATGTACACAGAATAATAATAAACAAAACAAAACAGCAGTTCTTTCCCTCTTTAGTTTCAGTCTTTTGTCTGGACTATTGCTTTTGAGCTGTATAAATCAAATTCATTAATATTAATGTCTATAGAAGAATGCAAACAATTTTCATTCTAAAGAAAATGCAAACAAAAATCAACAAGATTAAAAAAAGACAACCCACAACTCTACCCAATAACAAACCCCAAGAGAGCTTCAACCCAGATGTTGCTTTTGTAGACCTGTTATGAGAATGAAAAATAAATAAATAAAGATAATTTAAAAAAAAAAAAAAAAAAAAAAAACCACCACCCTCCCTCAGCCTTGAGTTGGCCCAGCACACCACATTGCCTCTGAGACAACTTAGGGAGCACAACAGGCATCCTGTCTAGTTTATCTCCCACAATCAGAACCAACCTGGATGATTCCTCGGACTTAAATCAAAGGCAACAAAACCATCTACAAAATAGCTATTGTGGCTACTTCCTATGTGCTCCAAGGAAATACAAAGCCAGCTGGACCAGGGTCAGAAGGCTTCTGCAGAAAAAGTCTCGGAGCTCTCAACAAGCTTTCAGTGCTTCTAGTCCTCACAGTCCGATCTTCATGGAGATAATGATATGGCCTGATGTAGCACAGAGATAATGATCTGGCCTGATCTGGCACTTTACTTGGACATCATTCCTCTAGAGGGCAAAGACTAACACGTTCCAAAAGCATGCTCTGTTCTCCATTCAGAGGCCTACGTGGAAGGTGAAGGTATTAAAAATTGGATTGCAGGCACATCTGGATTTGTGCCCATTCCAGATCTGTCCTTCTGTTCCTGTACTGAAGTTAGGTAAGTCTATTTACCATCCACTCTGTTCTCAGTGTTCACTCCAGCAGTGAGTGCTTTGGATCATCTCTCAGAACAAGCTGCCTGGTAAATGCATGTTCCTCATCCAGGGGAGCCGATGAGCCACTGCCACTTGCAGATGTGACAGGTTTCCTTTAACAACAAAAAGGGCCTGGCAACATGATGCCAGAAAGGAAGGAAGACAGATGGTCCTGTGGGGTGCTGAGTAGGGACTGTTCAGGAAGACACCTTGTTGACTCCCTCCAGCTGGGGATCCTAGCTTGTAGCATAGCATAAAATTAGAGAGCACTCTGTCTGTCTCGGTGATCAGGCCAGATGTTTTACTGCTGTCTCCCCAGAGATATCCTAGCATGCATGTCTTTTCATATCTTCCCTTTTCAGTACGCAGTACAGTCCATTCTGTTTTTTTCACTAGGGAGAGCGTACAGCATGCAAAAACAGGCTGCCTTAGGAAGGATCTCAGGCAACCTGTACCGCAGTCAACACTTTTGCTTCCCTAAAAATCAAATTTGTCTTTTGCTTTGACTTACAACTTTTCTTCCCATTCAGACCTGCATCCAAACTGAGACACCTGGGCAGCAAAAATTCCTCATCTGAGGAAAAAGTTACTAGAACAACAAAACTTATGGAAGAAATAAGTTGTCTCAAGTTCATAGTAAGCTTTGTTAGGGTCTGGATACTACTATTAATGCGTAATTCATTCAGAGATGCTATATATACACACAGTAAGTCAAATTTTAGAACATCATCTCTTAAATCCATGTCTTTCAGCACAGTAAAGGAACTTTAAGATTTCTAAGCATCTAGGATGTGAACATTTTCTAAGTATGCTTGTCATAAGGATTTCAGTACTAGTCTAATTTATATCTCTGGGTGCCTCAAGAACATTTTGTCAGTATTATTCATTGAAGGTCAAACACCATTTATAAGTTTGCAAACAAGAAGTACTGACATTCCCCCCCTGCATTTCATAGAAAAGAAAGGAACTGATTTGGGCCTTTCTTCTATAGACTCTGACAAAATTATCCAAATGTATAGCACCAAACTTGTATTTATAAATCACAATGGATGGAAGCTTCCAAGAGAGGTTCCCATTTCAATTGCAACATTTTACACTTGGTCTGAGACTTGAAGAACTTTTTGGAAATCATAACATGCTTGCTTTGTGTATTTTTACTTTGGCATTTGCTTCAGCTAGTGTCAGAGACAACATACTGAGATAAATGGACTTATGATCTACTTTAGTATGACAGCTCTTGAGCTGTTTTTTCCTGTTCAACATATATAACCATATATGCTTCACCCAATCATGACAGAATTCTGCACTTTCCGTCCACAGACAGAGAAATGTGCTACAAAAACAAACCACTCAGGAAAATGCTTATGGGTTTATTTGAAGTATAAAATAGAACTAAAGTATTAAGTGATCAAGTTTAATGAATAGCTTATATTTTTATTCCTAAAAACATTATAAACGTATAAAATCTATCTGCCATTGATTTGTGTACTTCAAGCATTTCAGAGTTATGCCTACCAAATGATTTCTCCATACTACTTTCTTCACAAGAAACAAAGAGCACTGCTTACCTCTTTTGAAGAGACAGGTACTTTCTGCAAGTTATCTGTCTGAGCTGAAATGCTTTCTGTCACAAAAGCTATATGTTCTGCTTCCAGTAATTTATCAGGATAAATAAAAGGAGAAATGAGAAGTAGACTCCATCTGTTTAAATCATCAAGGAGCTGAAAGAAACAGGAAAGAAAAATAAGTCTATATGGAACATCTGATTTAATAATTCTTTTCTAAATTATCCCCAGCCCAAATTCAAATCTGACCCTTCAGCTTAACATGAACACTCTCTGTAATGCCATGAGGAAAACAACTTCCCATGAGGACCAAAAGGGGTACAAGGTCTGAATCATTAAGCAGGAACATGTCTAAAGTAAAATAAAAAGTGACAACCCAAGCTTTCAAGCCAATCCGGATTCCAGCTGTCAGCATTGCCGTAGGAGTACACAACTGAGTGGGCCACTGATGTGCCATTGCACCATGACTTTTGTGAGCCGTTTGCCACTGGACTCTGCCATCTGCAGCATCCTTCATTCGACCCAATCCTCTCCTATCCACACTACAATCCACCCTGCCTCCTCCTTCCTTCAGTTTTCTCCCGTGGCTACACAAACCCATGGCCCTGCTGCCTTGGTTCTGGTTCTTGATGGCACAAGAGTGCTGCCAGCTCCTTGGCAGGGGCTGAGAAAGCAGTCTTAACGCATGGCCTGCCTGGGCAGTCCGTCAGGACAGCGCCAGTGCCATTGTCTGGCTAGCACTGCAGGCAGCTTTCATTCTAGTCGGTTAACAGTCCTCCAGGAAACCTTCTGTCCCACAGCCAAATAATATACACTGCCAAAAGAGCAAATCAGCCCATGAGCCACAAATGACCCAAAGAACCATACATTACATGGGTCTAATTTTTAGGATACCTAATTTACCTAACTTACCAAGTTTTAGGATGTCTTTCCTAAAGCCAGTTACATAACAACAGTTATATTTTGTTGACGGGTATAGCCTCCTAAGAACTATGTCAAATTCCTAATCTTAAAAAATGATTTGAAATAAAAGGAAAGGGTACTTTTTACAAGTATTAAATCTTCATGTACTAGCACCTAAGTAATTCATTCAGCATGTAACTCTAAACTTAAAGAAATAAATCATTCAGAGGAAGTTTGCCCTTAAGGTAGTCCATCCACTTAGCAGACATTTGGGCAAGCACTTTTCTTCATTAAATTATAAAAATTGTTCTCTCACTCATCTTCATCAAGAAGCAAATAAAGCTCAATAGCTGGCATCACTATACCAAACAACAGCGTTAATAACCTCAGCAATTCTCAATAAATAATCTGCTCCCATATCATCTTACGTCAAATTTTACACAGATATTGCACTGAACTTTATTCTTCTGCCATATTTTAAAAGCAACAAACATGAAAATAAATAGTTATTTCAGTACCACTATGCTAGAAATAGGTTTTGTATGCCTTCAGTCACTTTATGTAGAAATGTAAGAACGGATTGCCTTTGAACATGCTGCATGTATATACATCGCTCCACATGTAAATGAAAACAGTGCAATATTAAGTCTTGCTTGAAGACCTAAAATTATAGGGGATAGACAGACAGGCTAGACTGCCCAACCGACCTGCTTCACAGAGCATGGAAGCTGCAAGAGCAAACACTGCTACCTTCCACAGGAAAGTGAACTGATCTGATGAAGCTTTATACTACCTTAAGCATCCAATTTGTCTACAGATCAAACAAAAACACTGGACAGGTTACCATTTACGACCGCAGCTATCTTATCTTACGGAAGTTACTGACTGCAGCCCAGAGGCAGTTACGCCTACTTAGAAAGCAAACTAGCTCAGCTAGCTTCCTAGAAGCCGAGAAAGCATGAGAATTAACCTTTTTCTCTTCACAGTGTTTGGGGATGATGCCGCCCCTATCCGTAATGCCATTAGGTCAGAGCCCTTGGGTGTCACACGACCGAGGTGTAAGGTGGCAGGCGTCTCACGCGGGGACTCAGAGTCATATGCGACTGGGAACTTTCAGTGCATATTTTGAAGGGGAGAATACGTTTTGAATAAGAGAAGCTTCAGAGTATATTTTGAAGGGGTGAGTATGTTTTGAATAAGAGCCCTGATTTTATGCCAAACTTCAAGAAAAAAAAAAAACAAAAAAAAACGGATCTCTGCAGGGTTTCCTAACTCCCCAAAGCACAAATAAACTGACAAGCTTGTAAAGTCAGTCTGCATAAATACTGACAGAAAAAAAAAAGAAGTGTTTAGTGTGCGAGGACTGAAGAGAAGCTACTTCAGGAACGAGAAGCAGTTTAAGAGCTTTAAGAAAGCATCAATTAACAAGCGGTTAACTTTTCCTGGGAGTCTGAGATTGCCACTACTTCTCTGACGCGGGATGAAACCCGCTCCTTAGAAAAAGGCGATATTTGATGATTTATTTGTGATTATTTTAGCTTGGGGAGGGCGCTGCCGGCGCGGCCGCTCCCCCCCCCTCTCGCCTTGCCCCGCAGCGCAGCGCCCGGTCCCCGCGCCTCGGTTTACCTGCGCCTCGTCCGTGAAGAAGACTTTGTTCCCCAGCCTGAGGCACACGCGCTCGTCGGGCGGCGCGGCGCGGCGGCAGCAGCGGCAGCAGAAGGTGAAGGAGCAGCGGGAGCGGTGCAGGCGCCGCACGGTGCGCCGGATGAGCGCGGCCGAGCAAGGCCCCCAGCGCGCCCATAGGTAGAGGTAGCACAGCGTGATCAGCATGGCGGGCGCGCGCCCCCCCCCCCGCCGCGGGCGCCCCCCTTCCTCCCGCCTCCAACCGCCCCGCCCCGCCAACGGCCACCAACGGCCGGCAACCGCCGGGCGGGGCCACGCCCCTAGACACGCCCCTAGACACGCCCACCCCCGTTGGCTGCCTCTCCCCCTCCCACCCTTCCCTCCCCCTCTCCGATTGGCTGCCCGCCTGCCGCCTCGCCCCTTTTAAATGGCGGCGCTGGCCTAACGGCCCGCTGGGGGTGGGCTGTAACGGCCGCCCCTCGCGCTTCCTGCTTCGAGGGGTGTCCGTCAGGGGCGGTTGAGGGGATGCGGTGCCGCCTGAAAGACAAAACTAAGTTTGAAACAAGGGAAAAGAAAATATTTAAACACAATTAAATTAAGTAGCGGCCTGGATTGTGTTTTTGTGTGGTGTGAATTGTTACAAAATTCCTGTGGAGTGAGCAATGGGGAGTAGACACTACTATCTGCGCTTCCCAAGTATTTTGACCCGTTCTGACCCAATTCCCCAAGGAATCATTCAGCTCCTGCTCTCCAAAGTCAACACTGTCCACGTGAACAATGTTTTGCGGTGAAAGCAAGTATTTAGTGGTTTAGTGTTGTGGGTTATGGGCTCTGCCATGCACACATTACACTATAGACGCAGTTCAGAGGGCTAGACTCATGTTTCTGCTATAGGAATATGTTTCCTCACCTGTCAGGTGTGTTGGGTGAGTTGTATGAAAGTATACGCAGTAGACAAAACAGTAACAGCCAAATTTATTGCTAGTTTCCATGCAGAAACATGGAATGAATTTTCTCTTCCTCAAGAACTGATTCTGCTTTGCCACTCAACCTTATTTCAGGGTCCGTTGCATCTCGTGGGAGCAGCGTCTCCGGTCACAAACACAGGAAAAACACCGGACATCAGGTCCCGCACATACAGATAGCCACCAGAGGGCAAAGCAGACACGAGCTGACACGTTTGATTTCACTTGATTTCGTTTAATTCAATTGGATTCACCACATAAGAAACCTGAAATCACTGTTCTGAGGGGCCGGTCATTGAACCAGGAGTGAAGAGTGTATTGGGGAATAAACCTGTATGATGGGCATGTGTCATGTGTGCTACAGACACAACTTGCCACTAAGGAGGAAGCAGTAAACAACTTACACAACGTATCCACTACTCATCCCGTATGTCTATGCATGTAAATTAATAAATAATTATTATATTTTATGTGAAAGGCCTCGTATAGTGGTATAATTGAGTTCTGTAAAAAGAATATGTATCGGTCTGATCCTGGTGACTATTTAGTGAGTAGAAGAAAAATAAGAGGAAAACTGGAAAAAAAAAAAAAATAGTGACATCATTATTAAACAGTTGTAGCTTATTATTCTGAACTCAAGGCCTTTTATGCTCTCAGAAATTTACTAAAAGAGGTGTTCTAAAATCACAGTTTCCCAAAAGCATCTCCAGCAACGCCACAGTAGCATTGTAGATAAACAAGGAACAAATCAGCCATGCACAGTTTGGCGTGGGTATCAATATCAAAAAAACACCACCAGTACTATGGCAGGCATTTTTAGTACCGTGACAGACAATTTTATTTCTTTAAATCTGCACCCACAGCAGAAGCTTATCCAAAATGACAGGAATCTCTGACATAATTTTGATTTCTACAACACATGGCATAAACAGTCGACAGTTTCTGTTGGAATGTCAAATAATTTGAATAATTCCCTTCCTCCATTTCAAGCTTAAGAAGTATCACCCTTATCGCTACTATATCCTGTACATATTCTACAGAGAGAGAAACTAAGTCTCTAGTGGTTCTAACTTTGCATTATGCACTGTTTCTTTGTGTAGATTATCTTCTGCAGGAAGTCAAAATACTTACACAGGCACATCAAAAGAAAGAAAACAAGCTAAGTGTTCAGCCTCTAAAGAAAGCCCTCAGCTTTGGAATTCACTTTCTCTCTAACAGTTCAACAGCCCATGCATTGCTGACCTTCAGAGCACACTGCAAAACACAACTGTTTATATAACCTTTGCACGATGAGGAACATACTTTGTTTAATCCTTCAGTATTCAATGACAGCATTGAATGCTGTCAACTATATTTTGATTCCTTTTTTTTTTTTTTTTTAAGGTTGCTTTACCCTGCAAAGGTTTATGAATACATGAGAAAAATGAATCAAAACTTCATGATAGAAGGGAATCTAAAGCAGAACAATATATAGGCAAAAACAGTCACCATTTTAAGACAGTGAGATGTTGGAACATTCTCAGTAAGAATAATTTGAACCTATAACATTGCTGTAGGTGTTCAAATTTCTGTCATAGTGTAACTTAGACTTAATTGCGACAGGTTCTGATTAAAAGGTTAGGAATTTTATATTGGGAAACATTCTTTTTGTATTATTATAAAGTCAAGGCCATTTACGCACTAGGAAGTTTACTAAAATAGATATTCTAAAATAACTATGTCAATCAGTTTCTCCATAAAGGAGGGGGGAAGGAAGCCTTGAAAATAAACAGTGAGTAATATTAGCTCTTAGACTTCCCAGAACTCTTGCATGTTTGTCAGAGGGAATAGATTACAGAAAAATGTTGCAAGATGCAGAACACAGGCGCACACAGACATGAAATTGTTTAAAGAGAATTAGGTAAACCCTGAATAAAAGGCATAGACTAAATTCTGAATTTCTGCCTGTAGTCTGGGGGAATCCCCACCCTTAAATGAGACAGATGGGCCAATTTCAGGGTAAAGGGGTTAAGTCTCTTTAGGCTCTTTAAAAAGCCAATGTGGGAAGGCTCCCAAAAGACTCAGAACATGGGGGTCAAGTCTACCATGAAACCCCAAAATGGAAGAATTTCTCTCTCTCTCTCTCTTTTTAACTTTATAATGAGTATTATGAGACTGGCTTTGCTGTACTTTGTAAATTACTTTGCTTCTTCCTCTTCCCTGTCCCATGAGAACTTTTCCAACAATTTATTTTTGAGGAGCTTTGCATGCTCTTAATGGCTACAAATGCCCATGTTATGTTGTTTAACACCAGGTATTATTTAAAACTATAAATGCTTTAGAACCAACATGAATCCTGGACCTATCCAATTCATGTTGGATATTATTTATTCTTGCAAATGCATAAATGCTTTCATGAGAAAACTGAGTAAAACAGGTTTCCATCAGAAATAGACAAGTACTTGTAACAGAATCAGTGTTTTCTCATTCTGTGAAGTGTTCTTCACCAAATGCAGCACCTCATATTTAAAATAAGTATATTGCAAAAAGTAAAGCAGTTCTTCCTTCCAGTACCTAAAGAGGTCTACAGGAAAGTTGGGGAGGGACTCTGTGTCAGGGAGTGTAGTGACAGGAAAAGGGGGAATGGCTTTAAACTAAAAGAGGGAACATTTAGAATAGATACAAGAAATAAATTCTTCACTCAGCGGGTGGTGAGTCACTGGCACTAGTTGCCCAGAGAAGCTGTGGATGCCCCATTCCTGGAGGTGTTCAAAGCCAGGTTGGATGGGGCCTTGGCCAACCTGATCTAGTGGGAGGTGTCTCTGCCCATAGCAGGGGCTTGGAATTAGACTGTCTTTAAAGTCCCTTCTGACCCAAACCATTCTATGATTCCTAAAATTAGACAGCTATGAATGGAGTAACCACTGGTTTTCTTTTTTTTTTTCTTTTTTTTTTTTTTTTTTTGTATTCCTTTTCTTCTTTTTCTTTTTCTTTTTCTTTTTTCCTTTTATTTTTTTGTTTCTTTTTCTTTTTCCTTTTTCTTTGAAATTAGAGATCAAACATTAATACAGTTGCTCATATTTTACTGGACTAAACCATTTTCTACATATCTGTAATCTGAATTTAGCTAATGATTTCCATGAAAATACCGGTTAAAGATGTATGCTTCAATTAATTAATACAACAATGTAATATTAACTTACATTTTTCTATGTTACCTACTGATTACATTAGATTACATTATGACTTCATTAACAAAATAGTAGGTTCAATAATTTTAGAACAGATTTGGTCTTGCAGGGCTTTATCAACAGATTTATTTGATGGTAACTTTCCATATTCCAGAGAGCTATGCTTTAGTAGTTTAGGCTTTAATTCTGCACTAATATCCCTGTTGGCAGATCCTGTCCAGAGCTATAAATCAATTATCCCCACATATGGATCCGATTGCAAGAATGGGACCATATACATCAGTTGTGTAATGTACACTTCCTTTTCCGCTATCAAGTTAAATTAGATCTAAACAAAACTAAGCTGATGAAATTACATATTTATATTTAAGACTGTAATTCAGCAAAATATGTAATTATAATTCAGGTTACTTAGGAAGTTTGCCTTTTTTTTTTTTTTTTTCCTAGAACCCATGCTGCTATTTAATATACAGTTACTTGAAAACTAATCACTACATTCTTCATTCCAATAATTGTACTGATTTTGATACATAAATGTTTAAAGTTATAGAGACTGTGCATATACTTTTTTCTTTCAAATGCAGTCTTATTTACTTAGTTATAAATTTACAAATACTACACAGCATATAAACATGGGAGGGTGTAGAGCTAGACTCAGAGTCCTCTGTTCCAGTCAGTGCTTTCCAGAACAGCATTTAATGGCTTTGACCTTTTAAGTTTAAACTGTGTCTATTTGTCACAGCAAGAATGGCTGTTTTAAAGAATGGGGAAAATTAATGTAAAAGCTGGTCCTCAACACATGAAATTCCAGAATATGTTACGTAAGACTACTTCAAAAACATAAGTACTTCTGTAATGCTGTTATTTTAGCAGTCAAGTAGCTAACACAGCTATTCAACTTGCATCAACATAGGAAAATCAGTCTTTCAAATCTGACTGAAACTCCTTCCTGCTGGGAAAAGGAAAACTTAATTTCAAGGGAAAAAAAAAAAAAAAAAAAAAAAAAAAAAAAAGTGAAGATACAGAATGTCTTCTAATACAGAGTAATAACAAAGGAAAATGATGTCTTTCAAGCAAGTATATCCAGTGGTCTTCACCTGTGAGTCCTGCCCTTTCCTGCTGACTGGACGTGTGCTACATTTTGCTGTATCACAGCTTGGAAAAGAGCCACGAAGGCTCATGTAGGAGGAACATGTCTCCCATAGAGAATTGCCAGCATCGTCTCAAAGTGATTGTTTTGATGGCTTTTTCAGCTCAAGGATCTAATTCGTACCGAATAATCAATGGACATTCCATGTTCACTAAACAAAATTATATTTTCTCTCTGGGAAAAAAGTTCACAGTAGAAGCTGATTATATTTGGGAGTGCAATCTGTTCTCTTTGATGTCTATGTGTAAACAGCACCAGTGGGAAGAGAATTCAGTATTAGGTTCTCATAATCCTCTCACATCTCTGCAGTAACTGAGAAATAAAGGAAACAAAGTGAACTGTTGCAATGAACCATAACAATGAAAATCAGATAATGTCACCCACCAGTTAATAAATCGTTCTCGTACAATGTAATAGGTAACAAATAACGCTTAGTACGAATGAAAACAGTAGGGAGGAAGCTTAGACTAAGTCTGTTCCTATTCATTCTTTGTAGGCTTAAACCATATATTGCATATTGTGAAATAAAACATTCCTCAAAGCAATGGCATTTGTAACTCTTAATCTTTGAAAAGATGAAGTAATCTTTCTTGGCATGAGCTTTCTTCTCCATCCATCAAATAGCAAGCAAATTAAAGGAACATCCCAATAGCCTTGAGGAAGTCATGAGGCCTATCCTCTCACTCACCTTCACTGATTTTTGGTATCTTTTTCTCCTTTGAAGTTAGAAAATGGAAAAGAACTTCAGTCATTGTAATTTTTTCATATATATTTAAAATTCTCTTCGAGTTGCAGTTACACTTTTTTAGGAGTAGATGCTGATGAGTATTCCCAAGACACACAATGTAAATCATTGTATATTTCAAAAAGAACAAATATGGATTTTGTAAAACATCAACAGAAAGACAAAGGACACATAATTCAATGTGATTTCTTAACTAAGCTTAATAAAAAAGTTTGTTTCTATAGAACTGCTCTCACCAGGAGCCTGGCCATGTGAGAACCGTATCTTTGAACTATTTGGAGGAGTCAAAAGAAAACTCATTAAGGACATTTCTCTCCTTTTACCTGAGGCCATGTTTGTTTTAGGTAAGTATGCTTTGGGAGTTAAGATAAAGGAGGGGCTGAGAGGCCAAGACAAGCAGTCAGCCTGCCACAGAAACAGCAGGCTTTAGACCGTCAAAAACTATGGAGGGTGCAGCTGCAGATTTTTCGCTCCGGGCTACAGTGGATCACATCTGTCATTGCTCCAGAGACGCCCAGCAACACTTGCTCCATCCAGGAGAACAGCCACAGAGGTAAGACAGAGACAGGCAGATAACTTTTTTCCACCGGCTTTCCATTCCAAGCTCCACCAGAAATACTATGAGCTGAAAAACAGGACTCCCTTAAAACAGGAATCCAGTCCAAGGAGAGGTATTGCATCTGTCTATAGGCACCGCTGAGCATCCCCTTTAATTTAATACCACCAGCTGTATTGTAAGGGGAGCAATAAATGGATTCTGCCACTAAGAACAACAACATGGCCACTTTCAAGATGACTAAGAAGCCCAGACTGTAAGTATTCAAATCTAATGATTTTGACATTGAATAAAGAATGAAACACCATTTTCAACTTCAGAAATAATGGGCAAAATATGTTTCTGAAAACATTTTGCTTGGAACTGGTATTTTATTTGTTATTCCAATATTTTATCCTAGTCAGTCAAATATTTCAGGATTTACTTGTAAGTGGAAGCAAATGGAAATTCAGGCTGCGATAACTGATTTTTTTTTTTTTAAGTTTATTTACCTTTTACATATAAAATCACTTTTTCATTTCCCCAAATGCATGTAACAGCAGCAGAGAAGGAAATTACTACTGAAAATACCATTTAAAATTGTCATCACCAAAAAATAGGACACATAGCATCCATGACAGTATATGCTCTCTTAAGCTAATTAGATCTGATTGCCCATGTTAGTTTAATGCTGAAGCTGTCTAATCAATAAATAACCAGGCACACCATGACCATATGTAACCTTTAATTAGATATAGCATCAGAGAAGGAGAGTTACTTTTTTATTTTGTAGCAGTTCTGCATAAACAAAAAAGATTTCAGTATTAATTACATCATAATTTGGAGTGCAGTGCAGTCCTTTTGAGCTGTGAAATCTTAATAGGAAATGATACCTTAGTTAAAAATGTGCAAGTGATTGTCTAACTTGTTTAATCAGATCATAGACAGAGGACAGATTAATATTGCCATAGAAATCAGATTTACCAAATCAAAATATGTCCCTTCCAACTCAGATATTATATGACTCTATGACCAATATGTGGTGGAAAAAAAGTTAATACAAAAGATGCCAGCAGAATCTAACAAAAGCATTTGTATTGTAAGGATACTGTATGGATATTACGACAGAGAATTAACTGTGGGAGTGCTTTTCTATCTTAATCTTTCAGCAGCCCTGTTTTATGGAGGCCCTGGATGCTCACAGCCAGAGATGGTGAAATGACAGAGAATCAACAAATGGTGAGATTAAATTCTGGAGAAAATAATCCGTATAGAAAACAGGTGTAGAAATGGAAGCTATTTGAACAGAGGAAGTGAGGCCTAGTCTTCTATCCCTTTTTTTTTTTTTTGTCAATTTAAAAGCATTACAAAGCATTAAAAACGTTTTGTATTACAATGCTCTATACATTATAATGTTTAAGAGTATCTCTATTTTGTATTAGATATAAAATCACTGTCAGCTCTTAAAGAGCCACAGAGAGCACTGCTTACTAAGAAAACAACTTACTTCAACATCAATTTTTATTTGCTTAATTACAAGAATTAGAATATCCTCAGAGTGATTTTTCCATTCCTAGCCCATACATGATATTGTGTATATGGCAAAAAAGAGTTGGAGTGAAAATGACTTTAAGATGAAAAATATACCTTCAGGTGCACAGTTTTGTTGATTGATTTTGGGAGGGATGTTGCTATAGCTAAAACAGCTAAGAAATCAAAAGAAAAATCAATTTTAAAGCTCATACTGACAAATGCCTTTGAAAGGCCCAGTGGTTATTAGTTCTATTTACTTATTTAGAAAGATTTGTTGCATCAGAGGATAAAAGTAAAAGAGATTGAAGCACATTCAACACAGGGCTCAACACCGCAAACTTTAATAAATGTATTGAAGTGGTGCTCCAATGCTTAGTTTTAAGCACCTGCGTAAGTTTTTGCAGCATCAGATCCACATTTACATCTTCAACTTTTTACCAAAAGCTCAGCAGGTTAAGACAACAACTCTCCTTAGTGCAAGTCTTTAAAGACTCATAATTTCTTCTATATTCTAACATGTGAAGTATCTTTTTATCATGTACTTTTTGCCTCTTGAAGATGGAGGCTGTAGCTGTACAGATCTTTTAGAGTGCCATATTCCCGGCAAGCACCTTAGGGAAAGCTTGCAGAAGAATGTCCTTCCCAGAGGCACCTGCAAATTTGCTATGAATGAGGGCAATCCTACTCTCATGAGAAGGATTGCATACTTACAGTGACAATTTCAAGGAATTAAGGTTTCTGAAATTGTGATTTATTACTGAAATTCAATTTCTGTAGAAAATTGTATTCAAACAGCTTGAAAGTTTTAATCAAGTTCTAATCCACACTTGGGCTTCTTCCCATTTGTGCAAAAGAAACAAACCACGCATGGATTTTTGCTAATGTTAACAGCACTAGCATAACATTCATGCTGACAGCTTGGCATTGTTTCACACTAAGTTCAGCTGAAACAGTTCATTTAAAAAAAAATATATAATTTTTAAAAACATTTCTCCTTCCTGCCTGAAGCTGCTCAGATCCTTCTCATCCACTCCTTACGGTCCACTAATCCTCTTTTAGCACTGTAGATGCCTCTGTAACCTGGGACTGAATGAGATGAGGGCTCAGGGAGTGCTTTAGGAGAACCTTCATATGCACTTTTGACAAATGAGGAAAGATGCTTGGATGTTTTGTGTGGTGTATAGGTGGAAAGAGGTGCTGGCTGATGCATAGGGACATCCCACGGCTGCAGGAAACAAGAGGCATCTTCTTCAGCAAGATTACTAAGGTTTCTAGAAGGCCTTCAAAAATGGGTTGATCACAATGTTTTTGCAAGTTAGTTGCATGCCATATACTTCTATTTTCTACAAGATATACATACAAATGCCAGTGTTTTATGGATCAGTAGACATTCCAAGCACTGGAGAAAAGCAAGTAAGTGTCAATATCCTCCATCTGTGTAACTAAATAAAAGATTTAAGAATATACTTATAAAACTAACCTGAGAAACTAAAAGATGCCAAGCAAAGGACTAAAAAAACAGAAGTACAGATTAAAGAAATAAAAATAATTGTACTTCTATTGCCAAAATCATGTACAGTACAGTACACCCTATGTGTACTTATGCACATTTTCCTTATATCAAAATTAAACCTTTTCATACTAACTAAATGTAAATGTCATTTATGCCAGAAGAAAAGCCATGAAAATCAATTTAAAGTTATGCAACATAATACAAATTAGCACTAAACATGTTCTGCTGTATGCAAACAGCTGAATTAGATTTGCAGTTAATTGGGTTTATCAAATTGCTTTCCAGAAATGCTCTATTACAGTCTGAAAAGAAAAATGTACATATATAATGTGTTTAATCAACACACATTATTATATATATAGTTTTAAATATATATTAAATATATATGCTATATATTAAATATATATAATATATATATATATGCTATCCTCCCAACAGAAGATAGCAAGAAAAAAAAGGTCAGTAAAGGTTAAAAGTAAAGGTTAAAAGGCTATTTTAATTTTAATGTAAAAACCTAACAGCCTGAAGACAAAACATTCTGGCTACAAGACGAACAGGCAGGCATGGGAGAAAGGACCAACATTAAAAATACAGAGATAATTCTTTAAGACCCCTTGCTCAATCTGTAGCCCAAGGGCTTTTGGGAGCCCACCAAAATATTCATGTTTAAGCCTACTTCCTCAGAAAGATAGATGAATTGCTCTGACAGTCGCATAAGTCATCCTTGTTTGCAGTAGACAGTTTCTGGATTCTGTTCACTAGAAATTATAGTACAGCAAAGTGAAATCTTACTGTTTTGTTCAAAGTGAAGTTTATAGTAATAGGAAGAGAAAAGAAATCTTATTTGAAGATGTGAAAGAGAACATATGCCTACAAGACCAAGTGATAGGGCTCAGTGACTTTGGAAGTTGCTTTCAGGTACAGTCCTAATGGGATTTGGTAATGTTAACTTTTTCTGCCTTTTTTTTTTCTTTTACCATGACCTTAATTTTAAGGAGTTTATTATTTGCTAAATTTCATTTTGATATTTAAAATGGATTTTTGCTACCTAGTTTGGTGTATCAAAAAATGCTTGCTTTTTAAAGCACTGTTTGAATAGAAGTATCAGATGCCAGCTGTCTCTTGATCTGAATGTTTGGACACTTAATGCACTTGTGATCCTTGATTAAAATTAAGCTTGCTGATTTGAACATTTCAACTCCAACCTACTGGTTAGTTAAAGAGGTACTTTATAAACACCTAAACCCCCAAACATTTAAACTGTTTAAACCCCCCCTTTTTTTTTCTAATCACTGAACGTCTATCTGGTGAAGTTATTACCTCACCAGTCTCTACAGATATTCTACAAGATCTTAAGCAGAAGGTCCACTACTTCATAGCTTTATATTTCATAAAACATACAAGTTCAAATGCTTTGTTAAATGCACAGCTATGGGCGGCCTGTGGGCAAAAATAATCTCCAAAATCTGTTTAGTCAGCAGAAAAACTGCAGAGTACCAAACAAAGCAACATTACCGTAGAATTTTACAGTTACCTGTAGAAGAAAAAAATGATCTTTTCATTTTTAGCCTATTCTATATCATGTCTCTTTACAGTCAGAACTGGATGGTCGACTAATGAATTTTAGATCAAAAGGAGCCCTGGGGTTTCAACATCCAGTGAGGTGAGTTAAATCCTATCACTTCATTTAGGGAAAGTAACAGTCTCCAAGAAAACTCATATTTCTTCTACGGAGAAGTATCAGTTTGTCTCTGCAGTGTTTCTTTTTAGTCATGCAGTTTAACTACTCACCAAAGTCTGTAGATTTTTATCCCCTCACCAGGAAATTTGCCCATACTGAACAGAACCCAAAACAAGACTCTAATAATGAAATACAAAAGAAGCCATTTTTAAAAGAAATAACATTATCCTACCTTATCTAACTTATATTTGCATTGGAATATCCCTATTCTTTATGTGCACCATTTTAAAAAAGTTGTAGAAATTTAAATTGTATGACCTTTATCCCTTTGTCAAGTTAGTTGAAAACTGGCCAAAGTGGAACCGAGAGGAAAAGATGTGCATACATATGCACACAAAACCACACGCATATATATATAGACCACATAAATTTTGCTTTAGTGGGAAAAGAGGTGAAAACCTGAAATGTAAATTAATATAACATATTTAAGATGTTAACACAAAATAATACGAATTTTGAAAAAATCTCTCTCAGTGTCCACCTCCTCCTCCACCTGGAGAGACTAAAATCACTAAGATCAGCCTGTGTGCAAGAGTCAACCCACCCCAATCTTAATCTGGTGTTTTAATCTTAATTTCAAAATCCCAGAACATTCCTCTCACTTCCTGCAGTCACACAAGACACTTCCATTCTGTACTGAGCTGAAAAACAGAACAAAAAGTTTCAAATACGCATCATTGCCCTGGCAACATTTTATCAGGGAGGGACCTTAGGTAAATACAATGAATGATATGCCCAAAGCAACTGTGGTAATTTCAAGTTAACAGTACCTTTTAAGTTAGTAATTTATATTTTAAATGACAGGGAATCTCAGGATTTTTCTCCCTTCAAATATAGATAAAAATAGATTTTAGTAGTCAAGTTAGGTTAGCTGGGAAACTATCTCATGGTTTTTCTTTTTCTCTTCAAATGTTTTCTTATCAGACTATATTTGCCTAAGTCCAAATCCCAGAAGTTTCTTAATAACATCGGAGAAAAGGTTCTGGCTAGTTTTCCAGTACAAGCTACAATTCATTTCTACAATGATGACACTGACTCTGAGGAAGATGAAGAAGAAACGAGTTCAGCCTAATAATGAACAGTTGTCAGCCTTTACTAAAATGTAACCAAAAAACAAAGAAAGAAAGAAAACAAAAAAGGAACTGTCACAAATGCATGGACAAACATCTGACCGAACAAAGAAACACATCAAAGCTTATGAAGACTATTTATAGATATATAACCAAGAAGAATGAGTCAATGCAACTGGAAATTAAGAGGAAATCTTTTTGTGTTTTTAGAGACTTAAATAAAACCCTGAAACTTAAAAAAAAATAATGTTGTAATGTTTTAAGTTGAGTTGATTTAAGCAATACTTGAATTAAGAATGTGAAGAGCACTGTCTTTGGTTATTCATTATTCTTTTACATTGCAGTCCAGATAAAAGGAAAACAGGACTGATCATGAGGGAAAATAATATAATATACAGCCCCATAATAACCTGAAGGCTTTGAAACACAATGTTTATAAGAATTTAAGAAAGGAAAGACTTCAAATGCAAGACTATTGTTTATTAGCTCTGTGGGAGGACATTTGTTTTTTAACTCTTTTTAACCAGTTTAACCTAAGCAATTTCAACAGAGATTCCAATATAACTTCCTGCCAAGACAAGATTTAAATGTGATATTTATTAATATTAACATCACATTAATAAGATTAAGATCACATAAGATTAAATGTGATATTAAATGTGCCTTGTGATATCTTCTCTTATTCTTAATTTTCCCCCCTCTAATCAGAAAAGTGCCTTGTTGTCAGCCAGGAGAAAAAAACAAAGTCAGTTGTTTAAAAACTATGATTTAGGTTAATGGCATATTAAAATGTATTATATACTAACTTTGTTTTTGTCTTATTTGCTACAAATTCTCCCCCCCTCCCCCCAGGGGCTTACTGAGGTCTGTAAAAAAGCATCCTGGACAAGCACCAGCAGCTTCATTAAAAATATTCCCAGGCAGAAAAATGCTGGAGGTTTGGAAGTTCCAGGCAAGCGGCCACAGTATAAATGCAGATCAACTACTCAAAATGCGTGCCATAAGCCTGCTGTATTCTAGACACTGATGTTCACACTTGAAATAAATGCAATAAAGTGACAGGGGGAGAAAGGATAACAAAAATATAGTCTATGCAAACAACAACGAATCACAACTTTTTCGCCTGGGAGACATGACTGAATATGTAAATGTAGTCTTGAACATTTGAGAGGCTTGCAGATAGCGGGGAATGATTGAACATCAAATGAAAATAGTGAACAGTGGGTTTAAAACAAAGGGAGTGCTTCACCCAACTTGTGATTATGCTGCGATGTGGAAACTGTCTACCTACTTATAAAAAGTAAATGAAACAATTTCATAAGAAAAATATAAAGATCCTGCACGGAAGTTTCCTGATTCACATTGTGACAGGCTGGGAAATTATTCTGGGGAAACATTACTAGCTTCTTGCCCTAATATTTGCTCTTCCATGAGCATGTACTACTAGTCAGTGTCAGAGAGATCATGTTAGCTAAATGATCTACTACATAATTACTAGATTGATTACTACATCAGATGTAGTTTTAATTACGTGAGAAAGAGTTGTTGCAAATCCATACCTTTGAAACACAAAAAAATAGCTTCAGAGAAGTATGTTCTTTAGGAGTGTAGAACAAACCTTACTATTAGAAAAATGAAACTGCATAGTGGATATCAGTCTTACCAAAGCCTTTTAGGAATATCAAAATAAATCACCTTAAATATCTGCTGAGGTTTGATAACATGTTATCGGCATAAACTGATTCAGTTTCTCAGTCAATACTACGCTATGTATCATTTCCTTTCCCCCTTATTGTTAAATTCCATTTTCAAATTAAGGTATTATTACTGTATTATTTTCCTGATTGGTAATATTTAGCTACAGTTATTAGAGAAAGCTAAATCTACATTATTCTTTCCCAAAAACACCAGCATTTTTTGTGTGTGTCATATAAACAAATGTCTCTTCACGTTACAATGTCAACATAACCTTATTTGCACACTTTAATAAATTGTGCATTGTGATTCCTTACCAGTTTGCTAACAACTAACTAAAGACTAAAAGTGAACTAATTGTAGCATCTCTGTTTCTCAACTGCAGTTAATTTTCAGTTTTCAGTTCTGGTCTGTTACTTCATCTGCAATTTGACCTTGTGAAGTTTTCAGTGACCTTAGAATCATCCATCATTTCCAGGAAAAAGATAACAAAGCATCCCCAAATAATGAGTTTATCACATTTACTGCTTCAAAGACAAGGCTAGAAATGTACCATTTTACAGATTAAATTGTTGGCTCAGGAACTCGTCTTGCAGAACTTCTGTTACTAGTTCAACTGCAACATTTCCAGCAAATGCTACCTTTCAATTTCCATTGTTTGTCTAAGATTATGAAATTGACAGGTAAGTTCATGTCCCACTGGTACTTGAATGCTGGAGAGGTACCTAGACAATGCCTATTTGTCTAAATGTTGTTACACACATTGCAGCCCACTCTCCCATCACAATAGCTATTTTAAAGATCATCAAATCAAGTTGACAGAAAACTGTATGACCCAAACTATATGGCTATACTATATGCACCAAAACTATATGACCCAAAACTATACTCAGATTTTTAAGGCTGCCTGTACAACTCAGATTGCTTTAGGTAACAGCAAAACTATACCCACATATCACAATACCTACATATCACAAGGAGGAAGACAACTCCGTTTAACTCCTGCCGAAGAAGTATCCTCACACAGCATTGTTTCCTACATCACTTTCATGCTCACAAAATGAAGTAAAATTTGAGTTGCCATGTTTCTTGTTATTTCCTTTTCTTATTGCGGTCATTTTATCTGTAGGAACAGTAAACAATAACACACACAAAATTGTGCTAGCTTTTTATAACATATGCATATTTTACTCCATATGTTTGTACGTTTGATCTTCATAGCCAGGCATTTACCTCTTTTATTGCATCTCCCTGTTGATCACAAAGTGAAAAAATACTTCTATTAATGACATACTTACAACAAAAATACAAGTATGTGAATACACATAGAATTTAGCTTTTCTGCTACTTCATATGCATAAGTTAAATTTTTGTGCTAAAGCTTCCAAGCTTACAGCATTCAACACAGTGCAATGACTTTATCCAAGTCTTTTCCGAAGTCTCAAAAGACTTTATGCAAGATAAAGTCGTGGAAATGATTAAAAAGGGAAGCTACTCCCAAAGTTTCTTCTTCAATACTTCTCAACATTATAAACATCACCTGTGTTTACTACCCTTCTCTTTACAGCTAAGATGGAAAGGAGGGATCTTTATCATCCTTACACAAATTTGGCAACCACAGTTCTATAATTTTCTTTGTCATTCAGCCTTTTTGTTTGCAACAGCACATTTGTTGTTTTTTATTACATGTTTATACACATATTCATTCCAATACCACTTGGGGGGAGCTTGTCTTATCACATGAAGCTTATGCTGAGATGTGTAAAAAGCCATCGGTCTCCAACACATTAAAAATTGAAGGAAAAAAAACAGAAGCTGAACTAAACTCCACTAATTTCTACTGGTTGTGCTATAAAAAGATGCCATCTGTAAGTCAGAAGGGTGAAAATGAGGGCAAATTTTGGTTTTGCTTTTATTTACTTAGTTTATGCCTCAGTCTGATAATAATGGACACCTGATATCCAAAGTCTTTAAACAGGTATGTTTTGTAAAGAAAGGCACTACTAGCAATACATTTCAATCATTTCAGGTTTTCTTTGAACGGCAAAATATAAGGCAAAATCTGTATAAACTCATCTAAATAACTATAGCTAACGTTTGCTGTGTGTTTACAAAAGGCAGAACCTCTCTTTGTGGCAGAGCTGTGCATCTTTTGTTTAACTGCAGCCATAGGCAAGACCATGAAATGATGAATCCCAAACAAAGTACATGTATCCCCTCAGCAAAATACATTTGATAGCCCATATACACCGTGTTATCTAGTTTTATTTTGATCACAAAGGCAACTTCTGAAGTGTCAATTATTACTCCTGAGTTGAAGAAAAGGTCACTACAGTGCCTTTGAAGCACCGCTACACAGTAGTGACAGAAAAGCAAAGATTGAGTTTCATGCCTGCAAGTTTTACTTAAACAAATGGCCCCAGTTTGCCTATTCACTTAGGTGCCTCTGTTGGTTTTCCCATAATTGTGAGGTCAGCAGTTAAATGAAATGGCAGATTCATCACTGATACAATCTTTGTCCAACGTTTACCGTCCTTTAATTTGTGTGCTTTCGGGGCCTGAGGGTATTTTCCAGTAGCTCTTTATCCTGAAGGGATTTGGGACTCCTTAACAGGGGACTAAATTAATCCTTACATTAAATGATAACAGAAACATGGCCTTCACTAGTTGTCAGCTAAGAATTAAAAACAAAATTGCTTTCTCAGAAAGCAAAATGAACAGATAACATGGACATAAACTCCATGGGAGAAAAAAAGAAAAAAGATTACAGTCAATACTTCACTGCCCACAACATAACTAGAGAATTAACAAAAGAATAAATACATCTTCAAGTCTGTTGATCATAAAACCTTGCATTCACCCTACAGATAGGTGTTGGAGCATGTAAGTTAAGATAAACTGAAGGGCAAAAATGGGGTAGGGGGAAATAACAGCAACTGAGAGCACTCTGAAAAACAAAACACCACAAAGAAATCTACAACTTTCAAGGAAAAAGCATTTTACTAATTTACAGTCATGAAGATTAGATACAAATAGTCATTCCTATAAGATACACCCAAACAACAATACGCTTAAAATGTAGCATACATGAAAGAACATTTACTTTTTAAGAAATGTTTGAACTATTGCCATAAGTTACTGTGCTTTGTGTTATTACCCAGACTATAACAAGCTGAACCTGAGGGTTCCTTCAAACTAGTTTTCAGTTTTTTTAAAAAAGTTCAATAAAAGTAATTTCAAAAGTTGTTTCAGAAAATTTTTGTAACATAGCTCCCTTATTTCTGGTGATCTTGGTATTTTAATTAATTAAGGAAGGTCTGCCACCCAAAGGGACCTGGACAAGCTTGAGAAGTGGGCCCATGTGAACCTAACAAGATTCAACAAGGCCAAGTGCAAGGTGCAGCACCTGGGTGGGGGCAATCCCAGACATGAGCACAGACCGGGAGAAGAACTCATTGAGAGCAGCCATGCAGAGAAGGACTTAGGGGTTCTGGTGGATGAAAGGCTTGACATGAGCCAGCAGTGTGTGTTTGCAGCCCAGAAGGCCAACTGCATCCTGGGCTGCATCAAGAGGAGTGGCCAGCAGGACAAGGGAGGGGATTGTTCCACTCTGCTCTGCCCTTGTGAGGCCTCACCTGGAGTACTGCATCCAGGTCTGGGGCCCCCAGCACAAGAAGGATGTGGAGCTGTTCGAGTGGGGCCAGAGGAGGGCCACGAAGTTGGTCAGAGGGCTGGAGCATCTCTCCTACAAACAAAGGCTGAGAGAGCTGGGGATGTTCAGCCTGGAGAAGAGAAGGCTCTGAGGTGACCTCATTGCAGTCCCTCAATACTTGAAGGGGACTTATGAAAAAGATGGAGAGCAACTTTTTGCTCAGTTAGATAATGACAGGACAAGGGGGAATAGCTTTAAACCATTAGACCATTTAAACCAAAGAGGAGATTTATCTCCTTCTTGAAGGAGATTTAGATCAGAGCTTAGGATGAAATTCTTCACTCAGAGGGAGGTGAGGCCCTGGAACAGGCTGCCCAGAAAAGCTGTGGATGCCCCGTCCCTGGAGGTGTTCAATGCCAGGCTGGATGGAGCTTTGGGCAACCTGGTCTAGGGGGTGGTGTTCCTGCCTATGGCAGGGGGGCTGGAACTGGATGACCTTCAAGGTCCCTTCCAACCTAAGCCATTCTGTGGTTCTAAGGTTAATAAGTCCTCCAATGTGGGGGAAAAAAATTAAAATAGTTTGTTTGAAGAACTGTGTAAGGAAAAGTCAACCACTATATACCTTGACCCAAAACAAGTATTATAAAAATCACAGGAAAGTTGTTAACTTCAAGGAAGTAAAAATTAACTACATTTTACTAATATTTACATATGAAAACTGTACATTTACAATGTAAACACTTCAATTTAACTTATATAAAAAAGCTTCAAGCATTTGATAAATTAAACACATTTGCTCTCTCCAAACACAGTGAGAAACAAAATTAAGCTAGGTCCAAATATCTTTTACTCAGAGGGAAATCACAAGTAGCAACCTACAAGTAATAGAATGCTATTTTTAAATCAAAAGAACAGTTAGATAAATGAATGTGGCATAATTTTTATATCATTGCAAGTTATTATGCTGCATGCATAATAATAAAACCAAACCATCTCAATGAAATGTGTTTACATAACTTGGTTGGAAATTCAGAGCAAAAAGCTCTGTTATAAAATCAGAAAGAAGTTTCTTTTACCGTGGGGAGGTTTTGATTTTACTTACGTAATGCTTCAACTGATCAGCTAATTCAAACATGTCTTAATAAGAACTATCTGCTATTGCAGATTCCTTTTTCAGGAAGAAAAAACATTCTGTTTACTTCACTGATGGGAATATCTCTCAATGCTGGAATTGCTTCTTCTTGAAATTTCTTCTGTTGCTGCTTTTTTGCATAGTTATCTACAGGAAACAGTTAAGACATTCCATATATTAAAGACATTTTATTTGAAGAAATGTTACATAATGCAGCACTGTATAAAATTAGCTACTGAGTGCTGTGGTGTAACAAGATGGTAAATCAGAAACACTTTACATCAACATATATTAGCATATATATATACACAGACATACGTAAATAAACATATATTAAGAGGCCCTGAAGAAATCAATCCTGCCATTCTGCTGGAATCTTTGTCTAGAACTTTGCTTGATTTAAAATGCTGTATGACATTAAACCAAAACTACCTGAAGATAAACAGAATGAACAAGCCCTACAGTGAATAGCTCAGTCTGTACTGTAACATTAGGATTCCTGCTGAGAAATGCTGTTCACCCTCCCTTTAACTTGGCTTCTTGTTCCTATCACCATGAAGCACCCATTCTTACAACAGCATAAGCATGATTACAAGTGCATGTTGAACAGTTCCCTCTGCAATAAAAAAAAAAAGAGTAGCTGTTTTTCAAACTGAGTAAGTCCCCCATCCCACCTGCCATGCAACCATGCAATCTCTTGAGTTGGCACCAAGTGAGAGGGTGGCATGAGAAGAACATGCCTGGGTGAGCTTTATAGGTCCAAGCCCTGTTCCTCTAATGTTGTCTGTTTTACCAACAGAGTACGACTTACTAGTTGGAAACCACTGCATCAGATAGCAAAGAGTTTTTCCCTCTTAGCTCAGGAGCAGGCCACATGCCGGAAGATCAGGTGGCATGGTAGAAGACCGTCCTGGCTGAACAGAGAGCTGTGGCTAGAGCTCAGGAAGAAAAAGAGGGTTTATGAACTTTGGAAGAAGGGGCAGACCACTCAGGAGACCTACAAAGATGTCACGAGGCTGTGCAGGGACTAAATTAGAAAGACCAAAAGGCCAACGTGAGCTCAATCTCGCTGCTGCTGTGTAAAGACAATACTAAATATTTTTATAAATATAAAAAAGGAGGACTAAGGAGAACCTCCATCATTTATTGGATGTGGGGGGAAACATAGTGACAAGAGATGAAGAAAAGGCTGAAGTAATTAACGTCTTCTTTGCCTCACTTTTCATCAGCAAGTTCTCCGGGTGATCAGCCCTCTGAGCTGGTAAATAGGGCCAGGAAGCACAGTGAAGCTGACTGAGGAAATGGTTAGCGACCTGCTAAACCACTTAGATATCCACAAGTCTATGGAGCCAGATGGGATCCACCCAAGGGTACTGAGGATGCTGGCAGAAGTGCTCGCCAAGCCATTTTCCATCATTTATTAGCAGTCCTGGCTATGAGGGGAGGTCCTAGTCAACTGGCGGCCAGCAAATGTGACACCCATTGACAACAAGGGTCAGAAGAAGGATCTGAGAAACTACAGGCCTGACCACAGTGCCAGGGAATATCATGGAGCAGATTATCTCGAGTGCCATCACGCAGCCTTTACAGGACAACCAGGTGATCAGGCCCAGTCAGCACAGGTTTATCAAAGACAGGTCCTACTTGACAAACCTGATCTCCTTCTCTGACAAAGTGACGTGCTCAGTGGATGAGGGAAAGGCTGTGGATGTGGTCTACCTAGACTTCAGTAAAGCTTTTGACACCATTTCCCACAGCATGCTCCTAAAGAAGCTAGATGGTCAAGGCTTGGATGGGTGTACTCTTCCTTGGGTTAAAAACTGGCTGGGTGCCCAGGCCCAAAGATTTGGGGTGAATGGAGTTATATCCAGCTGGAGGCCAGTCACTAGTGGTGTCCCCCGGGGCTCAGTACTGGGGACACTTCTCTTCAGTGATCTGGACAAGGGGACGGAGTGCACCCTCAGTAAGATTTCAGATGGTACCAAGTTAGGCATGAGTGTTGATCTGCTCAAGGGTAGGAGGGTTCTGAAGAGGGATCTGGATAGGCTGGATCAATGGGCTGAGGCCAACTGTATGAAGTTCAACAAGGCCAAATGCTGTATCCTGCACTTGAGGTGCAACAAGCCCATGCAATGCTACAGGCTGGGGGAAAGCTGCCCAGTGGAAAGGGACCTGGGGGTGTTGGTCAACAGCCAGCTGAACACAAGCCAGCAGCGTACTCAGGTGGCCAAGAAGGCCAACAGCATCCTGGCCTGTATCAGAAATAGTGTGGCCAGCAGGACTATGGAAGTGATTGTCCCTCCGTACTCGACTGTGGTGAGACCACGCCTCGAGTACTGTGTTCAGTTTGGGGCCCCTCACTACAAGAAAGAAATTAAGGTGCTCGAGTGTGTCCAGAGAAGGGTGACGAAGCTGGTGAAGGGCCTAGAGTTCAAGTCTGATGAGGAGCTGCTGAAGGAGCTGGGGTTGTAGAGCCTTGAGAAAAAGGCTTAGGGGAGCCTCCTTAACCTTATCGCTCTGTACAATTACCTTAAAGGAGGCTACAGTGAGATGGGGATGAGGTTCTTCTCCCAGGCACCAAGTGATAAGACAAGGGGAAATGGCCTCAAGTTGCACCAGAAGAGGTTTAGTCTGAATATTAGGAGAAATTTATTTACTGAAAGGGTCGTGTGGCATTGGAATAGGCTGTCCATGGATGTGGCAGAGTCACCAGCCCTGGAGGTCTTTAAAAAACGTGTAGATGTAGAACTTAGTAGCATGGTTTAATGGTGGACTTTAGTACTAGGTTAAAGGTTGGACTAGATGATCTTAGAGGTCTTTTCCAACCTGAATGATTCTGATTCTATACATATATATATATATAGAGAGAGAGAGAGAGAGAGAGAAAGAGAGAGAAAGAGAGCGAGAAATTATCATCTAAGTATCAAAATCTTGAAAACAAAACAAAACAAACCAAAAAAAACCCCACACCAATAAAATTACCTGTAATGGTATGCGTGGAATTAAGTGGAGCCGTGCTCATCATATTAATACCAAAAAGTAATATATAACCAATTCCTACAGAAACTAGTAGGTATGCTGGCAAAGCAACTGCCCAGTACCTGAGGAAACAGATTTTAAAATTTATGATTAGTAATAACAGTAATTAGTAATAACAGACATCTAACGATGTAACAGTTTTAATGCAGTGATTAATTTTTCCAATATTTTCCTTTTACACAATTGAAATCAAAATATCTGTACCAAGACATCGTAGAATATGTCTCTCACGCAAAACCTGCCCAATATGGGGGAACCATTTTGTAGCTGGTTATTTGTAGCTGGTTAATGCAGTGAGACGTTTAGATGTAGAGCTTAGGGATATGGTTTAGTGGGGACTGTTAGTGTTAGGTTAGAGGTTGGACTCGATGATCTTGAGGTCTCTTCCAACCTAGAAATTCTGTGATTCTGTGATTCTGTGATTGTTATTGCATCTAACACAAACTTGGAAATATGAAAAGAAACACCACTGTCGAGTAGGGACCCTGGTTTCTCCCAAGAGAACTGACTGCAGAATCACTGTAAGTAGTGAGGGTATAAACTGTTAAGTAGGTTCATTTACAGGATTTTTTTTTTTTTTAATTTAAAGCCTACTGTATTTTCATTGGCAAACTCCCTGAAAACAAAACTTTAAATTTATCACAAAACATTGAAATATTATCTCTTTCATTACAATTTTCAACATAACTACTTATCTGTATAAAGGTGCTTATCTGTACTTATCTGTGAAATAATGCTTCACAAAGATTACAGTCTTTTATCATCAGGAAAAAAATGATTAAGTTCAAGACCACTATTTAAAAAATAGTTTTACTGTTTCCTGTCTGAAAATAATTACACACATCCAAATGTAAGAGTCTGAGGTTGAACTTAAGAGCTTAAAGTTGAACTTACTTTTGAGGCCAGTATGTTAGTCCCAGTGAGAAGAGCCAAGTCCCAGGAACATATGCCCAGATTAGATACAGTACTGCACAAAAGAATTAAAAAGGCATAACAGTCCAACTGATACCATTTTAGACCTGCTACTTAAGATTTAGATCAATACTTTCACACTGGGACATACCAAGACAATATTTTCCTTTTACACAATTGAAATCAAAATATCTGTACCAAGACATCGTAGAATATGTCTCTCACGCAAAACCTGCCCAATATGGGGGAACCATTTTGTAGCTGGTTATATGATACCACTTTTGTATTTGTGTTAACATTTAGTTTCTGATTTCCTATATAGACAGACAAGAATTTCTTGTACTTGCTTAGAATTGCAGCACAAGAAAAGCTGAGTAAAAGGATACTGAATAAGAGTCTATGGAGATAATATTAAAGCAGAAAGTGATCGTGCAGGGGGTCATTTGACTGAAAAAAAAGCTGACAGAATTGCAGTACTTGTGTGGAAGAACAGTTCAGAAAAAATAATGGAGATAATTCCTGTCTCATGGTAAGCTAATAACCGTTTACACATCAACAAAACCAACGCTGAGAAATTTTAATCCGTATCAGTAAATCCAGAGTAGGGCTTAACAAAAATTGATGGGAATAGGTTAGCAGCCAAACAGCGACACAAGCTGTGGACCTAGGTGGCTTCCTGTTGGATGAATGGAAGACAACATCCCTTCCTTTCAACTTACCTCATTAAGATGCTCAGAACCTGTGGTAGGATCCTGTTCTACTATTCAATTACAGTACATTTACAAAAGCATTTCTTGCATTGGAAGTGTCTCACCCTCTCAAGCTTTAGCTCTGTATAGGCATGTAAGATACGCCCAGTGAATGATAAAGCACCTGTCACATCAGCAGTAAAATGATTGACCTACTTTTTTTTTTTTTCTTTTTCCTCAGTATTTGGGTGGGGAAGGTTTCGCTACTGTCTACAGTGGTTAGTGAGAACATATGTAGCTCAAGTAAAAAAGCTACTAAAGTTAGAATACAGAGGGCTTTTAACATAACAATTTAACTCCGTGATACCTTCCAAGCCCCACAGTACTATGAGGGACAGACAAAACTTGACACAGTCACAGAAGGTAACGTAACAGCTCACGAAGGGAGCACCCCCTTGGCCCTCCAGCAGCAGCTCAGCACCACTCCAGCCCCCCCCCGGGGACTCCCCTGCCGGACGACATTTGCCCCGCCAGCACAGCGCCGCTCCGGTATACTCACTAAAGCCGAACCAGGATCCCAGAAACAGAGCAAAGCCGTATATCGCCCGTTCCGGCAAGGGGGCCGGGGAGTTCTCCACCATGCCGGGCTCTTCACTTGGGGGGCGGTACGGGAGGAGAGGGAGGAGGAGGAGGAAGAGGTGGAAGTGGAGGAGGAGGAGGAGGAGGAAGGACGTGGAGCCCCCCCCGCACATGCGCCCTCAGAGCAGCCGGGACCGGCAGCGGGCGAACGCATGCGCCCAGGCGGGGACCGGGCGGACTCGGGGAGGGTTCTGGAGCAGAGCCGCGGCTCCGGAGGGGCCGGTGAGCGGCGGGCGCTGCGGCGGTGGCGGCTGCGGCGGGTGCTTCCTTTCTCTCCCTTTTCCGCAACCCGCCGGGCTCCTCAGCACCCTTCCTTGCCCGCAGCCCGGCCCGAGCCGCCCTGAGGAGGGTGACCGGCGCTGCGGGGCCGTGCCCGGGCTGCGACACGTCGGTTCCGGGCTCCGCGGGGAGGGACGGGGGACGGGAGCCCCACCGGCCGCACGGTCAACCCATAAGCGGCACGGTCAGCCCTCCGGCCGCACGGTCAACCCGTTGTTGGGTCCCCGGGCTGGGCGCGGCTGAGGCAGCTCGGGGCTGCTGGGGTGAGGCCCTTTCACCGCTTTTCGGCTTAAATGCCGTGCAATACACGTCACGTAGAAATCACGCTTGTCTTCCAGGAAAACTGGGAGGTGTAAGGTGACGTGAGCGTTTTAAATCCCCTAAAACGCGTGTGGTTTGCCTCCTGGCTCCCCTCTTCTGTGTTTCTCTGACTCCTTTTCTTTCAGGGTCATGCACCATGGGTGAACCGATACCCGAATCTGAGTTTGCAGCGTCGGCTTTTTATGCTGGTGACAAATCGTGCTGTGAATTGGTGAGTAGGCTTGGAACGGGATGGAAAACGTGCGAGATGCTCCAGCGGGATTTAATCCCAGGTCTGATCCGTAATTACTGGCATTGAAGAGTTCAAACTGCTATCTTACACTGACGTATGCTACTCCCTTGCAGAAGCCCTAAATCTGGTTAGGGCACAGAAACTGCATATCTCTGTCAGGCAATTTTTATTGGATGCGTATACAATCATGTAAAACCAGACAGTGGTGCGTAGGTCGCACTGACAGAACTTCACCAAGCTCTTGGCCATGTAGCCAGGCCGCGTATGGGATGACATACCTCACAGTGTCACTTCCTTTAGTCACAGAGCGATTATTCCTAACAGTGCGTGTAAGTTCAAGACAGCAAATTAACTGCATAGTGTTCACCCATTCTTTGTATTTCTCATCTTTTTTTTTCTTTTTTTTTTTCTTTTTTTTTCCCTAGTCATTTGAGCCCCATAGGGCCTCTGCTTATTTAGTTGTTGCTTTTATTGCACAAACTGGAGCATTCTTCTGCTTGAATATTTCCAAGAATGCATTCCTTGACTCTTATTTTCCGCTTCTTGCTATGGTGAAAGAATCTTAGAGGATGAACACTGTGGCATTTAATCTTTCTGCTGCTTGGAGAATTCAGTTATGGGTTATTTATCCTAAATGTTGTTGCTGCCAAATAAAAGCTAGCTGGCATGTGATACTTTATTCTTTGCAGGGATAAAAAGTACAGGTCAAGTAACTTTCTTATAATATGTAAAGCTGTATCTGTACTAGGGACTGCTACCAGCAGAGAAATGAGTCTCACTGGAAATTGTTTATAAAAATAAAGACTTTTTTTGTGCTATGGACAAAATAAAATATTTAAACAGTTGTGTTAGCATAGGATATTAGACGTGTTATCTTTTAAAGTGATATGGGTATTGTGCTGTGGAAAGAAAACCCTTGATTCTGACTGTGCAAGTGCTATAATCATGTTTTTGAAATCTGCTTTAGTGGGAGTACCACCTTGAGCTTGATATGCCAAGTATGGGTGTTGGGGATGGGGGTGGGTGAGGGGTGTGGTGTTTCTTTTTTTTTTTTTTAATACTGTAGCAAAATCCGTGCTGTGGAGTGAATGAGACTTTCTTAGTCATCTTTCAAGTTGAACCAATTTTAAAATACTAGTTAATGTTTTTCCTCTCTGTTAGTGTTGTGGTCTGTTGAATTTGTTCACATTGTAATAACTTATTTTTAAGGGTAAGCCTTGGCTTACATGTATAGCTGTTCAGGAGTACTGCTTTGGGCAAGATCACGTGATTGTTTATCATCGCCTTAGGTCAAGTTATTAAGTCATCATTGCACAGCATGCCAGTATTTTCGTGAAATCTGCCACTGAAAGAATAAAGGACTATGAAAGATATGTTTGGTATTTAATTTGTTTCTATATATTTCTCCAGTCACATTCAGGGATAGCTGTGTGTTTCTTTGAAATGGTAATGCAGCTGTATGTAAACACAATGCATATAGTATGCATCAAAATGACACATGCAGTGCATGTTAAAATAATAGACTTTTTAGAGATCTGTAAAACAGAACAGTGTAATTTCTTCTTCAGCTTGAGAGGCTTGTATGCAGCACTATGTTTCAAACCCATTAAAGTATTGTAATTACAGTATGTTACCATGAAGTGTTTCCCTAGGTATTCTTGAATATTATTTTGCTGTCTATTACTTGATTTTGAATTATTTTTTTTAGAAGAATAATGTCCTAGGGTGATTCAGTACATTGTTTAACCATTAAAAAGCTTTGCTTCCATTCAGAACTATTAATCTGTGAGTATGCTTTTTAGGTCATGGGTATGTAGACAGACATTTATTTTTTAGGACTGAAACCAAACTATTGTGTTAGGTAACTCTAGTAAAAATATTTTTTTGCTATTTGCTTTTTGGCTATGCTAAATGTGGATTATAAAGATTTGATACAAAGGGTTTGTCATTTGATAGTGCAAAATATTGTAGACCTTAAGTTTCCTTGTTTTTTCCCCAGAAAACAGTTGGCAGAATTCCAGAAATGAGGGAGAATGGTGAACACTAGTAGTATTTTATTCTTGGTGAAATAGGATTGGGGGAGGAGGGGGTGAGATGGGAGCAGGGAGAATTCAGCCATCTCAGATTGGACACAGAGAATAGTGAGATGATGAGCGTTATTAAAATTTTATAAAAAGCTCCTACTCAGAATAAGTAGGGACGTGGAAATCATTCTCCTGACTAGGTCCATGTTGTCTGTGCTAGTATTTTAGTTAAGTACAAAATAATTACAATTAATAGTAGCTAACTAAATTTTACTTCATTAGTAATGAATATAGTTGATGTGTCTGCATTAGTATTTTAGTTTGGATCAGAACGCTTTTGAAGCAAACAGCCCAGGTGTCCCCATCTTCCATGTTACATTTTTATTGGAACCTGCTAGCGTGGGGTTCGCTGCGGGTGAAGCTGATCTGTAAGATGCTTTTAGGAGTATAGGTAATGTATCAGCCATGAATGGATGCTCTGTCTGTGGGACTAGACTTGAACCAGTGCAAATTAAATCCCCGTGAAGCACATATAATGTGAAAGTAGACTCCTCGTTACCAAATAATTTGCGTCATAGACTTGTTTCCTTTTGGTCACACTGCTTGTTTACGAGGACCATCTTTTTTTACTGGTCCCTTGTGTCTGTGATCTGAAAGCGAAAGTACATGCAAATCCTTTTTCCTTGAGCAAAGGAATTGGTTACAACTTAAAAATCACTTCTAATCCTCCCTTCCTCTGATGTAAAGATTTTATATTGGTTAAATTTTTAGAAACTGTTAAGTAATCCTTTATAGTTGCTGTAACATATTTGCAAGATACGCAATGTTAAGAAATCATATGTTTATCTGTAGGGTCATGGAGTATTTATACAACGTTCTCCACATAAACCTAAAACAGGTATGTAAACTAAACCAATATTACATAACTTTCTAAAGCGCTGTCTGTGCTGTGCTTGGATCGTTCAATTATTATTTCACTTTTTTTCCGCTGGAAGAATTCTTGTAGGTTTTTTTTTGTGCTTATGTAACATGCAGAATACTCCTACTATGCATTTGTGAGAACAGTGTGAATAGTCAATAACACTGACGTGTTCAGGCAGTTAATGTTATAAGGATGGAGATTTAAGGTTTATGTTTGTCACCCATGTTTTAATTGTAGCAACATTTTGGCTGTATAATTGTAGCAACATTTTGGCTGTATAAGTCTAAAGAAACATTCAAATTGACCTTTATAACTACAAAGCTCTTTGCCCACAATCTAATGTTTTGATAGTTGCAGAAGAGCAGATGGCTTTATAACGGGCTAAGTTATTAAAGGCTGTATACACTATAGAAAGGATAAGCTGCGATACATAGAAAACTCAGGTGTAGCCACCACCTCTGTAAGATGAGTTTTTGCATATACTCAAATGCTCAGATAATACTCCTGCTCTGAAAGTACTTGATGCCACCTCAATAATCTAGTAAGGAACTTCACCTTTTACAGACGTCCACCAAGGGACATGCATTATATTTTTGAAAGAGCCATGCATCATGTATATACTGGCCTCTAGAGAACAAAGAAAGTTTGATTAAAAATATATATATATATATTTTTGGTGCCATGTTGCTACATGTCACACTACTCTGAATTTATTATAGAAAATAATAATTAAACAAGTACAGCTAGAAGAGGGTCCCATTTTACTTTGAAAATAGCATTGCTTTTTGTAGTTGAGCATCTCACAGCCCTTGTTAGGCTTGTTATTAGAAGCAGGCTGCTTTTATTCAGTTATATGTTTATTAATGTTAATACAACTCAGGACACTCGTTGGGCAAGGAATAGAAAGCCTGCCAGCAGGTCTCTGTTCTTACTCCCATATAAATTCCTTCTTCTCCTTCAATTTATTAAAAACAAACAAAAAAAACTCAAGTTGCAAGGTATATTGAGAGTTTTCAAGTTATCTCATTCAGGTTAAGTAGTACATAGGAATGCTTTGAGGAAATAGCTGGTGGCTTTGAATGTTTAGTTGGACTTTGATTACTTGTAATGCATGAATTGTATAGTCCGGTTCCTAACTATTTTCTTAAAGATGTTGATCCCTGTGAAGTGTGGTGCAGTCAGCCGGTTGACATATTAAGAGAATATTGCAACGTTATTAAAATACGCATCTTTTGGCCTCTTCTCTTCAAAAGTGAAAGTAATTCTTTGGTAGCTGATTGGAGGTAAGTAGTCATGTTCTCAGTGACTCATCAGCCTTTGCATTTCTTTTTGTTTTCTCTGAAAGATCAGCATATGCTCTCACTAATGGTAAAACAGTCTGCAGGTATATTTTTACAATAAGCTAAATTAATTAAGGTCAGAAGGCCTAGTTCTTGAACATATGGTCGAAAATACTTAAAATGTGTTTCTGAAGTTTGGAATCTCAGAATGTATTTAAGCATACAAATGGATGCCCTGTATTTAAAAAGTACCAAAATCTTTCCATCCTTTTTTTTTTTTTCTCTGAAGATTCTGTAACCATGCTCTAGCTCATGTCTGATCACTATAACTGTTAGTAAGTAAGACCTTGTTACATGGTGATATTTTTCTGAATAACAACTTGTTTTGTTTTGAAGCAGTTCACAGATTTTAGACCAGAATTGGAAGAGACTGTGTGATTTAGAGGTTTTGGAAGACCTTGTTGATTTGATTAAAAAAGTTGTTGTAAGTATTATGTTTTAACTTTGTGTGTGTTTTAAAATATAACAGGTTAATTAGTTCTTTATCTTAAGCAGCTTGGGATTGTATCTTAAATAAGACATATCCTTTTACTGGACTGAATAAATTGTCTGATAGTTACAGCTTTCTAGAAGGTTTCATGTCACAGGCTTTATTATAGTTCAGATAATCCTTGAATTTTGCAGAGTCCATAATATGGTTGACTGTGACCCCTGTTAAGAGAGTCATATCAGTGAGAAAAACGGCACCTTTCCCTGGTGAATAACTTAAGCAGATTTTTTTCTCTGTTATTTTTTCCACGTTCAACAAATGATGTTTAAAATTTGATATTGTTGTTGACTTAAAACAGCGACTGTGCAAAGAAGAGAGTGGTATAACAAATGTTTTTCAGCAGCTGAGGGGAAGATAAAGTTTTTTTTTTTTTTTTAACTTAAGTATATGTTTGTGTTTTTTTTTAATTGATTTAATGAAATTCTGCATTCAACACCAAGCTATGTTTTTCTGACTGTTATATGACTTTCTATGATTAGGCATTCATGTATTGGTGTTGTGGATTCATACTTCCTTATGCTCCTTCTGCTGCTTCCTCCTTCAGGCTGTCCGAGGGCTCTATTTTCACCTTCTTGTACTTCAGGATGCCCCTGCAGTTATTCTGCATTGTCTCATGTGATGGGTTCTTTTTGCTCTTTCTTCCTGTGGTAGTCTCCCGTAGGATCTGTATCCGAGAGAGTCTGTTTTCCCATTCCTCTGTTTACCCGTGCTTCCCTCTCCTTACTTCGTCAGCCTTTATCTCCTTGTCCATGTAAAAGATGGTGATAGTAAAATATATTTGGAGGAGCAGAAGATCTCAGGAGGGGAAGTACTGCTGTTTTGGATGTTTTTTTCATTGGTTATATCAGCTGGATCTTTGGTATTTAAATAACTGCAGAAGTGGCTAAAGCAGATGACTCTCCTAACCAGCTGTCATAGCATCCATGAATTCCCTATTTCCCCTTCAGCTTTTATTTATTTTTCAACAAAAATGGTGGGGAATTGGCTACTGAATACAAGAATATTTCCTGAAACTTTGAAATGGACCAGAGCTACTGTCCAAATGGTATGCTTTCAAGCAGAATGTAAAATGTTACTGAGTTGAACCTGAACAAATAGAAACAGGCCTTAACTTACTTTTTACTTGTTTTTTTACCCCACTCCTAGAATGTTCCACCTTTTATTGGGGGCATACTGAGAATTGGCAGCAGGATAGAAAATGTAAGTTTCTCTTTTTTTTTTAATTGGAATGCTTTTTTGTGTGTGAATATATTAAAAAAAATACTTGTAGAAATATACAAAATTTTAAAACACATAAATAGTCTGTAGCTTTTGGCTTACATAGGCGTGCAGGACTGGGGTTGCCAATTATTTCAACTGAGCCACAAAACAAAATCTGTGTGACAGGAGCTGTGAAATAAATACCGTCTGCGTGATCAAAAAGGGGGAGAATTCCGGAGCTAGTTCATATGTCCTATCTCTGCTGCATTTTGCTTGTCCTCTTTCTGTGCTGGTAGTGTGTTATACTAAAAATCTGGGTATGGACGAAAGGCAAACACGTTATATGTATGGAGAAAAAATTATTGACAGTGTAACTGAAATCTTCCAGAATGAGTTATTGCAGATGATGAAGGAAAACAAAGAAACAAATATTTCTAATGGAAAAACTCCCTAGAAGCTCGGTTACGCACACTTCCTAGTCTCTGGCCCCTTTTGTGGTGTTATGCTTAGCTTTTACTGCTCCTTGGGATCCTAAAGCCAATGGCTTCAGTCTGTTCTTGGGGTGGGTAGCGGGTATAGGCATCACTGTCAGGTGTTCTTTGCTGTGAGGAGTGCTGTTGCTGTATTCTTCTTCCAAGTCTAGGATTCACTTGGGTTTGGTTTTTCATGTTTGGTAAAACACTTACACCTTGCTTGTTGTTTTCATTGGTGTACAAGTTCAAGTAATATCTGATTTTATTATATCTTATGTTTTATGTACGTTAAAAAGCTTTTACCCCAATTTTGTCCAGCTTCGTACCTTTGTTTTTTTTCTTTTTTTTATTTTTAAAATGACCATTGGCCAGTTGCTTATAGCCATTGAGTCTTCAGCGTCAGCTTCTGACCTATCTGTTACTATCCCATGCCTGTACTTCTCTAAAGTATTTTACGTCTGCAATTCTCAAGGCCTTTGTTCTGTCATATTTGGCTTCCATTTCTCAGTGCTGCATCATTATGTTAGTCATAGCAGTAACTACTTGTTACTACTGTCTATATTAAAAACCATTATTGTGCCATATAAAAACAAAAATTAATTACAGCCACCTAGTCAAAGGAAAAATTGCTGTTACAGTTCCATCAAGTTAAGAGCTCTGAATAGGTCAAGACAAGGTGCAGGACAAGCTGTAAACCCAGCAGATTGCAGTCCTTGTGGCCTGGTACTAGCAACGGCAGTGCTGTCAGATGGGGCTACAGAGCTACAAATGGGACTGTGCTTGATTGCTGAAATGATGCAAACCTTTAAAAATGGTCTTCATTGGAGACAGGTTGAGAATCTTCCAAGAGGTTCTCAAATAGTGGTACTGATTCAGTCTGAAGGACTGTGAATGGCTGGCTAAGGGTGCGGTAAGGGAACCTGCTGATCTGTGTTCACTGTCAAATTCAGTGTTGGATAGAACCGTCCTTGTTAAGGACATTTTTATTCTCCACTTCCTAGTTTCAGCTGTGCTCTGTAGTTTAACTGTAAAAGTGAAAAAGACGTTTAATTTTGAAGACCATATCAAAACTGATAGTAGCAATAGGAAAAGCAGAATAGGTACAACTGTAAGGTACTGCTGGATAACCCAGTTTTTGCGTTTTTAGTGGTATTTTTCTCAGTCATGTGGGCTTTTAAATTATGGTTAAAAATCCGCAGATGCAGGTAATAAGAGAGTATCCTAGGCAACAGGCATTCTTCACTCAATCCCTTTCCTTCAAATAAAGTTCTGTAGCTCAAACAGTTAAACTTATTTTGAGTGGAAGGAAAGTAATGATTTATGGAATTAAGTTTTAGCCCTGCCTGCATATCTAGCAGCCTGGTGAATGTTATTTCTTTAATCAGGCTAGTCAATTCACACTAAAGCAATTTTGTTGCAGTCATCAAAAAATATTTGTAAATCAAATTTTATAATTTGAATGATTCCTGTCTCCTGTTGAAAATACATCTGTTCTCATTCTGTGAATATGCTTTATTACTCTGTGTTTGGGTTACCTAGATATTTGTATTTGTGAGCTATTGCCTGTTTGAAAGGCTAACAAATTGGGAACAAGTGCACCATGTAAGCGCTATAATAGTACTGTTTGTTACATTTGCATGGAATGTTTCCACTATCGCCACCCAATTAGTGGTTTGTATGGTGGGTTGTTTTTGCTTTAGGACTTTGCTTTGTATTGACTTAGAGTTAACTGTATTTTTTACTTTCTTTTTTCCCTTTTCTTCAACTGAACTAGGGTTTCTTTGATGTTGGAGATGCGCTTGATTGGGTCAGATGTACAGGTGATGTTGGTGTTCTGCAGAAGTTGGAGAAACTTGGTGATTTTGGTTGGATCTATCTTGAAATTTTCTTTGCTGAATGTAAGTACGAACAATTCTGAGGAAACAACCATGTGGAAAGTTACCTATGTTATAGTTATGAAATAGGAATGTTTGTATGCTTTTCATCAGCAGGGGAGTGACTGGAAAAATAGTGTTGTTTTCTGTTTGTTTAAACAGGCAATTCTTTCTCGAGTTTCTGTATATGGGTCATATTCACAGTGCATATGTTCTTGCTGAACAGATGCTCAGGAAATTCCTAATGGACAACAAGGACAAAAAACTGTGTGCCAGTAGTCTATGAACCTCTAACATAGGGGTGAAACATATCTGAAATATGAATTGGGTCTTATTGTTAAATGTTTGGCAGAGGGCTTTGTCAAAATATTAAAGGAGGTGTCAGTCAGTTGTATTTCCAAAAATAAGCCTACATAGCTCATGGGAGTTGCTGTAGGCTATTCAGGCTAGCAGGAGAACTGCTGAAATGACAACAGGTTCCCAAGTCCACTGTTTTTGATGTCTGTTGAATGGCTTGTTTTCTCTTATGTTTTAGATACGCACATTATAACTCAGCTATTGCAGTAAATAACTGAGTGATTGGAATTGAACTAGCATGCAAGGAGAAGAATCTTTTTATAGTTTGGTACCAAAGCACAAATTCTTTAAAATAGAAATCTTAACAGCTCTTAAAAATGCAAATTCTTTAAAATAAAGCCATGTTTCTCTTGATTACCTGAAAAAAAGCAAATGCATAAAGGTTTTACTGCATGTGACAAGTTTTTTTGGCTTACCTGCTAATAAATGATTCCTTTGTTTTGAACACTTCTGTCACATAGTTTGTTTCTATTATTTTATTCGGTATGCCAAATTTTGTTTCCAGACATAAAAACGAGCACATTTATTAACAAGATAAACTCTACTTGTCTTTGATTATTTCTCTATCTATTGCATTTTTCTGAATTTTGTCTATAGGCAAACGTTATATAACAAAAGTTGCCTTGGAAGATTGTAATTTAGTTGAAGAATTTAAAGCTGTGACCTGTGAAAACTGTAGGAAGGTAAGAGAATATTTCAACGTTTGTGATTATCATTTGTTGTGTTTTTTTTGTTTTGTTTTGTTTTGTTTTTAGGGTTAAAAAATTATAAAAATGGCCAAATGATCAAAGATATAGGTTTCAAAAGAGTGAGTGAGTAATTGTCTAGACATAAATAGTTTCTCTGAGGGATCCAGATCTAAAAAGCTGAACAGTAGTCATTTATGTTGCCACTGTACATAAGACAGTGTCCATCCATGTCCTGTCCCAAACGTCCCATGTCTTACTTGCTGAAACCAGGAACTACGTTGAAAAGCACCAGGTGTGGAACTGGTTGAGCTGTGCTGTACTCAGTCTAATTTGCTATTTGACATGCACTTGCTTTTGATAATACCTGTATTATGGAGACCAAGGGAGCTCCTCAGTTAAGTCTTACTTTGTAATTGGTGTACATTGTATTCTTGTCTGCACATCACTTTTATTTGTGTGCCTTAAATCTTAGTACATTACAACAAATTAAAAGCATTATTTTACAGGTAATAGTGAATACATAACATTTGTGTTTTTTGGGAGCATAAAAAAATAGCTGACTCTTGCCAGATGTTTTCTTTACTTCACATTGCAACTGAGTTTAATCATGGTGGTTTCTGAATTGTTTTTTCTTCATTTCACAGAACAGTGAGTCTATGAAACAGAAAGGAAACGAGGAGTTTTCCCAAGGAAACTTTGATTGCGCTATAATGTCATATACTAAAGCCATTGAGTTTTGGTAAGAACTGAACTGTTTAAATAGACTGTATGAGCCACTCTAGAGGCCAAATGATACCTAATTAAAACCAAAAAAACCCCCCCCCCCCCCCCCAAGAAGCTGTGTAGCACATTTTTGGTTATATTTTATTTCTTCTGGTTGGTTGTATTTTTTCTTCCCCAGAGGTTGTGTTAGACTGAAAGCTGATCTAAGATGACTAATAGTAAGTAGAGTAAAACTGAAAGGAAATAACAAGCTAGCAGAAAAGCATGACCAATCATTCAAAATATTTATTTTCTCAGAAGTGTTGCAGAACCTAGTGAACAAGAAAAACTATATTTTTAAAATATTTTCTCTTTGCATATATATGCAAATTTGTAAATTAATTTCTCCCCAAAAGTCATTTGCTGAAGGGGTTTGGAGAATTATCTGGCCTTTGTGAAGGGACAGGGAGACAGTTTACAGTAGAATTTGCTTCCTGTACATATAGAGCATTTGTCCTCTTTCTGTGGCTCACATGTGAACTAGTGAAAGCATGTTGGTTTGGTGTCATTGCTACTTGTGCTGTAGTCAAGCAAATGCTTGTAAAAGCTGCAGTACCTGTGGAATATGGTGGAACTGAAAGAAATCCCAACTTTCATTTAAAAAAAATTGTTCTAATTTTTCTTTTTTATTTAAAAATCTGTAGCTTTATAGTCATGCATTTGACAAGATTATCACCTTTGTGATGTCTTGCTTCAAATTTTATGTCACATAATAGGATACATTTCAATCCCAAATTGAAACTGATTTCAACTTCCTAAAAGATTGGTTAAGCTGTCTTCAATCAAGTGTTTGTGTCTGAGATGATTAATATTTTTTTCTTAAGATTTCCAGAAATAATATGCATTACTAACTTTTCAATATATATGTATATTCTTTTTTCAGTCCTGCAAACCACCTTCTGTATGGAAACCGAGCTCTTTGTTTAATTCTCACACGACAGTACAAGTGAGTAAATCCATGTTTATAATCTGTAATGTTTGTGATCTCCTTTACTGCAGCTTGGCAGCATACTTAGGAAAGAAGTATTTGAAAAAATAAAATACATATTAATTGTAATGTTACTACCTCAGGAAACTGATATTAAGAGAAACAAGTAGTAGTAGCTGTATCTACTGGCAGTATGTCATGGCATTTAAAATTTGGAGGGGGGAGAGGAGTTATACAACTTGCGGAAAAACCCCTCAGTACCAGTGAGTACTGTGATTTTTATTAAACCTTTTGAAGAAGTAAACCTTATGAAGAAGAGATCAGTATGTTTCTGGGAGTCATTTTTCCGTAAGCCACTTGTTAAGCTGAAAATCATGTTTATGAGCCTTTACTCAGCTTATGTTTATGAACCTTTTACTGCAGCTTGGCTTTGTCTCTAGCCTCATGTTATGATGTTTTTGTTTTTTTTTGACAGTGCTCATGGCAACTTTTCATAGCACTGTGCCAGGCTTTCATCATCTCCTAGTATCCTGATGTTCTGTACACCATTATCTTTTGCTCAAGTTTCTTTTCCTTGTTTGTTTCCTTTGTGATATGAATGTGGTCCAACTTCTGTTCTAATTGTTAGCTGTTTCTTCAATGATTATTGTGATTTTCAAAATATTGCGGGTCTTTTCAATCACTTCTTCAGCATTTCACATCAGAGACATCCTTTTTAATTCCTGCTGTAGCTTTCAGCGAAGCATTCACAATCGCTAGCTTTGTTTCTGCTTCATCTAAAGTAGTCCTACTTCTCAGTATCAATCATCTTTTACCTTGGTTATTCTCAGCTATGCCTCTTCACTCCAGCTAATTCATCTGTCCAGTTTCTTGTGGAAGCTCTTGCCTGTTTGCTGGATATGGTCAGGATCTTCAGCTTGTGGCCTTGCTTAGGTCTTCTTATATAGCCTGTGTCTATCTCTGTTTGCTATTTCAGGCTTTTTGGAATTCAGCTTTCATTACCACAGAATGTTTCCCTCCTTTACATCATTCTGTGCAAGCTTTCTTGCTATACTAGCTGCAAAAAAAAAAAAACAACAGTGTTACTGGCTAGGCAATTTACAAACACTTGCATGTGAAACAGGTGTTTTTTCTCCCATGTTTTTTCCCTGTGTGGAAATAAAATAGCTCCTTGCTGCTTTTTATGGACCTCTCTAGTTAGAAAATATCTGCAACATGACCTGATGGCCTCCCTGAGCCTGCATGACCCAATTATCAAAGGAGTGAATTATTTGTAAAAGTACATACTGTCTAGAGTTTCTTCATCTGAAGTAATCCATGTTACCCCTCTTTGTTATAATCTTCTGCATCCTGCTTATCTGACACGTAGGCATAGTTCTGTGAAGAAGCAAATCATAGAACCCAAAGGTACATCAGCTTGGTAACTGCCCCATTTGGGCAGAGTTTGTATCAGTGGAGGCTGTCACTCTGCTGCTCTGTGCTCTCCTACTGCTGTAGTAATAGACCACTTCTGTTCTGACCTGATCAAAATTACTTTTTTGTTCCATGATACATTATGTATAAAAAGTCAGGCATGTTCTTTTGGCTTCAGTTGACTGCAGGTTACTGTGCTCAGCAGTTAATACTTGTACTCTCAAATCTGTAGCTGTGATTATGTAACAACTCCCTTATATGATTTCTCTCAACATTTTGGTTTGTTATTCAGGTTTCTTATAAAGTCTTTGCTTTTTAAATAAATATCTTGTTAGAGCCCATTTGTAAGGGATAGCTTCATTTACAGAAATGCTGGAAGACCTAGGAGGTAGAGGGAGGGAATAAATATTTGATGTGTGAAATAGTTGAGACTGCAACATTTTAACCAGGTAAGTTTCAGCTAAGAAGTGTTGTGTGACCCTACCTTTATACAGTGGGTGAACTGTTTTATTTATCTTACATTTTTCTTATAGTGCCTTGTACAATGCAGTCCTGGTCTGGAGATTTCTGAAGTATAAATAATAATAACCTTTTTTGTTCTTCCTTCTTTTTAAGGAGAGCAGTTGCTGATGGAAAAAGGGCCACGATTTTGAAGCCTAATTGGCCAAAGGTTAGTTTCAATCATATATGTTTCAAAATTGTTTTTTGTTTGTACTGTAAACCAACATAGGGTCCCAGTCTGAATTACAGGTTTACACATCTACGTAGGAAGTGTTATTAAACATTAATTACAGCAGATTGGGTGGAGTATCTGGGAATTCAGCTTCAGATATGTATGTAGCTTGCTTGTATTTTTATATTAAAAATGTTATTTTGATACGCCTGCTTACATGATGTTCTGCATGTGTAAAGATGAAAAAACATTACATCGTTGTGCATAGCTTTGTTGTTACAGTGCTTTAAAAGTAATATATATTGTCCATAGAATAATAAAAACCCTAATTAATGACCAGAATGTATTTCCTGATGTTCTTGGACTAAAGAAGAGTAAAGGATTGCAAATTATTAGTTGAAATTAGAGGAAAAAGCTAATTTGATCTGCTCCAAAGCTAGGGGGAAGGTAATTCATTGTGAGCGGTATCTAGCTGTTTCAGCGTGCTGAGCTGTTAAAAACTTTGGTTGTTCGCAGAAGAAATAGGTAACTTTGAAGTGTGTGAAAACTTTATATTGTCTGCTGTACTACAGCTGTTTTGAATGTAAACTGTTTTCTTATTTGAGTGAATGAACACTTAAACTGGTATCCATGTAGGGTCACTACCACTTCTGTAAGGCACTGTCATTACTGGGGGAGCATGAACTGGCTTTGGAGGCTAATGAGAGAGCTCAGGAACTCTGCAAGAATATTCTTGATGGACTGAAGGATCTTATTCAGCAAAATGACAAATTAAAGAAGACGTTAGAAGAAATCAATGGTAACGTTTTCACTTCTGAAGATCTGCCTTGAACATAGCCACATTCCTTCACTAGTAACTTTCCTTTGAAGTTAGCTAATTATTTTTTTTTTCCTTCCTATAAAATTTTCTACAGGTACTAAAGAATATAAGCAGAAACCAAAGAAATTGCTTCTTGAGAAAAAGTAAGCAACTGCAAAATTTGCTGTTTTTTTATTAGCAATGCCTAGTATAAGATTTACATAATACTGTAAATTGATGTTTCCTGATATATAACAAAATATAAACAATAAAAATGAAAGAAATAAGATGAAAACTGCAGCCAGAATGCAGTCTAGGAGTAAAGAGAACCTCTAGGACCTACATAAGCTGTCTTTGTGATGTTTTCTACTTCCAAGTAGTCTGCTTCAGCATTTTAAGTTACAGCTGTGCTGGAAATAAGAGGAAACAATTAAATGTTCTTGTTTATTTTCCATCCTATTTGAAGTACGTATGCTGTTGAAGGAACCTGGCATTTGAAAATGTCTGTGCAATCATACCCACTGTTTTGTGTTAACTTTGCTGTATAACGTTCACTAGGACGTTAAGATGATTTGAATTCTAAGCGGAGCTGAATGCTAGCAAATGAATTTTTGCAATGGTAAAGAAAACAAAAACAAACAAACAAAAAATCAAAAACGTATATCCTAAGTAGTAGGAGCATTTCTTTGTCAAATCTATTTTATGCTCTTGCTTTGCTTGGAGAGGGTAAGGAGGTTCCATATTCACAGATTGATCTGTGTTGCAGTATATGCCTTAACTGACTGAAACACTTCTTGAAAGACCATTTTGATTTTTATTGGTCTACTTGTAGTGATGTGCTACCTATCCATAGGAAATTGTGTTTGTTTTCTTGTATTATTTTTTTGCTAGAGATTTTGCTTAGCCTAATAATACGCAGTTTGAAGGCATAAAAAGGATGTTTGATCAAATCATTTAAATATGGTTATGCTGTTACAATTTCTATGAGGGTTAGGCTTCTTGTACTTCCTTTTTCAGTGTATATATGGGATATCTTAAGTATCAAGAAAAGATATCAACACTTAATGAACTAGCATTTTCTCTTTTTACTTTCCAGAGACTGCAGTTCTTCAGAATCTCATTTAATCATATCTCAAGAAGAAAAAGAAATAGAAAAAGACAGAAGGAGAGCACAGTCTGATCTTAAAGATCACCACTGCCACCAGAAACATGATACAACAGTAAGTTGTGCTACAGATGCTAATTACCAGACTAGCAGTATGTTAATTTTCTCCATCCTGGAATGTGTCATTGTGGTGGTTTTACTTGGGTGGGCAGCCAACCTACAACATGGCCGCTCTCTTGCTCCCCCTCTTCACAGGCAAAACAGACTCAGAGAAGGGAGATAGTAAGATTTACTGCCTCTTATTAACAAGCTAGAAAAGTGAGAAACAAAGGAAAAAAAAACAAGAACACTTTTCCCCCCTATCCACCCTCTTCCACCTTCCCCCCATGGTGGCTGCGGTCAGTCCCTAACCCTTCGTCTCCGCCGCTCCCTCGCGGTCCCTCCCTGCCCCTGCTCCCCGTGGGGTCCCTCCCACGGATGCCGTCCTTCCCCAGCTGAGCCTGCGGGGGCTGTCCACAGGCAGCAGCTTTTCAAGCACTGCTCCCACACGGCTCCGTACCTCGGGGTCCATCCATCCCCCAGGAGCAAACTGCTCCAGCACGGGTCCCCCACGGGCGGCAGCTCCCCCCAGACCCCTGCTCCTGCGTGGGCTCCTCTCCATGGGCTGCAGCTCCGGCCCGGGGCCTGCTCCTGCGGGGGCTCTCCATGGGCCACAGCCTCCTCCAGGCCACATCCAACTGCTCCTTCTGCACTGACCTTGGTGTCTGCAAGGGTGTTTCTCAGTCCTCTCCTTCTCCCAGCTACTGTTCCCCCGCATTTTTTTTCCCTCTCTTAAATATGCTTTCACAGAGGCACAAACAACATCACTTATTGGCTCAGCTCTGGCCAGCAGCGGGGCTCTTATCTAACATGGGGCAGCTTCTGGATTCTTTTTGCAGAAGCCACCCCTAAGGCCCCCCACTACCAAAACCTTGCCATGTAAACCCACTGCAGTCATTTAATGCTTTGGCTGAAGCTTTGCAGCAGTTATGCTTTAATAATTGCATACTTTCTCAGGCAAGTGCACTTTTCCTTTGATATAAAATTATGTTCAGAACTTTGGATTTGAAAGAAGGTAGGAAGTGGTTACTCAAATGAAAAGATGGACATTGCATTTCACAAGGAAGAGAGAGGCCTCTCCAAGTTTATTAAAAGAGAGATTGAAGAAATGTCTGACTTAATTGACCGGTCCTGCCTGTCAGTGGGCATTCAGATGTGGACTTCCCTATGGGTTTAGGAGAGGATTTAGTTAATGTGTACTGGTGTAATGGAATTCCATGGAAGATGCTTTATCCAAAATTAATTCATACACAGGGTTTTTGCTGTTAAGGAATATTCTGCACTGATCTTGCAATCCTAAGTATTTACACAGTTACAGACCATTATTTTGTCGCTCTGTTGACACGTTTCTTTTCTATGGAAAAAATGTTGGTTGAATAGTACTCTTAAATCATATTTAAAACTAAAATTTCATGGTTCTCAATTATATATTTGGCTTGTGTGTTTAAAACAAGCATAGTATACTGTTAGAATGCAAAATGGACTTGCATTATTTTAGTATCCTTTTGTGATTCTTTGGATTAATTCTTAATATTACGAAAAACTGTTTACAACTGTTAATGTTCTACTATATTATTTTTATTAACTGGTGAGGAAGGTTTAAAAGGTGAAGTGAAACTTAAATTTTGTTCTCTGTTCATGGTTGAGTTTTGTTCCTAAAAAATAACTAAACTAAGGATACACGTTAGTGAAAGATAGCCAACGAAATCCACCAATAAGTCTCCAACTCTGCCTTTTAGAGTTTTTTTTATTGTTAAAAGTGCAAAGACTTACTATGATGTTGTGGGTCAAACCCCTATAGGCAGCTAAGCATCACACAGCTGCTTGATCTCTCTCCCAGTGGTATGGGGAAGAGAGTCAGAAGGGTAAAAGCAAGAAATCTGTTGGGAGTTTAATAGGCAAAACAAAAGCTGTGCATGGAAGCAAAGCAATATGCAGAATGCATTCACTATTTCTACTCAATAGGCAGATACATACCATTTCCAGGAAAGCAGGGCTTCATTATGCATAACTGTTAACGTGGAAAGACAAACACCATACCTAGGAACGTCACCTCTCTTCCTCCTCCTTTTGCACGGCTCTTATTGCTGAACACGACATCATATAGTACGGGATATGTCACTGGCCAGGCTGGGTCAGACCTCTCCTGGCTGTGTCTCCTCCCAGCTTCTTGTTTACCTTTGGCCTGCTGGCTGGCTGGGCAGAGTGAAAAACAGAAAAGGCTTCGACACTGTATAAGCATTACTTAGCAAAAACTAAAGCATTATTTTTAGTATTGTCATTTCATTATTGTTACAACACTGTCTTGGTCACAAATCCAAAAGATAGGACCATATGAGCTGCTGTGAAAGCAACTAACTCTATTAAAGCCAAAACCAGTGTGTGTATATATATATATATATATATATATTTGTATTTTAAAAAAAAGTGGAAAGTGGAATCTTTGGGGATTTTGTCACGGCTTATCATGTTGTTTCCAGGGGATTTCACTAATGGATGTCAGTGGAATCTCCCAGCTGTTGGTGTCATAGTACTTACGTCTATTATTATGAGGAGACTGTTAATCATGCTGGTCCATAAATTTTCCCAGGTGGCCTGATTTGCTAGACACATGCGGACCGTGACAGTCATGCTGTAACAGCATATTCAAAATTTAATATCACAACTTCCAGTTTGCCTACAAGTACTTGTTCTCTTTCGCACTAGTTATTAATGGAAGATAAACTTTTGTACTCCTTTCTGATTGTTTACCTTTTTTTTTTAGCTAATATTTTTTCCTATAACTTAGCATATAAAGTGTGTTATAAACTATATATTATATGAAAGCAAGATGATAATACAAATCAACTAGCAAGTTCACAGCAAACTTCGTACATTTTAAAAAAAGCCTTTTCAGGTTTCACAGGAGGGCAGGGCAATGAAAAAAGGTGACGCAGTAGCGGGAAGAGTGAAACTAAGGTACAAGGGCAAAGGGAAGGAAAGATAAGTGAGAGTAATTTGTTGAAAAATAGAGTGAGTTGCAGAACTTAGAAGAAGTGCTTCAAGATTTTTTGCTATCTTATGAACTTCAATCTACTTTTATGCATGCAAATTGGCATAATGTAGGTCTGTAAATTTATCTTTCCTTAAGATGAATGTTACTGCAAAAAGTGATAGTATTTTTAGATAATGTAAGTTGTTGTGAAATTGAAAAAATGTACAAATACACTTTGATTAATGAAATTTCTTTACTTTCATTGGTGACATAGTGTATGGTATTATAGTTGTGATTTCTTTGTTTAAATTGCAGTTTACAATTTGGTTGTAATTCCCACATAGTACTGAAATGGGCAAATCAGTTTTTAGATTAAGATAGTCTGTTTATGAAGGTAAGTGACTATGAAACTTGAGTAATACCTACTTCTGTTTTTGTTGTATGTGTAAAACCAAATGAATGTGTTTGTCATTAGGTCACCAACATCCCAAGAACAGAAAGCAAAGAGTGGTCTCTGGAGTTTCCACCAAGTGAGTTTGTTTTATTGTTTTCAGGTCTGAGTCAGTTCTTCCCTTGCTGTTGCCATTATTAATAAGTAGAAGTGTACCTGCCGTTATTTTTACAATGTTAAGCCATCATGTTTCACTTTTTTCTTGTTAGGTGGACTTACTAAATTACTACTTCTCTCCTATATTTCTGTGCCTTATTTCCTTTAATTCTTTTGGAGTTTCCCTCTAATTCATACGGATGAATTCAGAATTGAAAGTGAAACTAAAAAGTGGAATGCTTAGTCACAGGCTAGAAATGCTTTTCTCATTTGAAGGTATATTTTGGATCTAAACTGATCTAAAGTTAAGAGAGGTGTGTGGGTAGTTTCAATATCCATAATTACGGTTCCTAAAAGCTCTGTATGTATCATTAAGAAACTCTTCCTGCAGTTAGAGAGGAATGATGCTATTTCACAGAGGATCTTCTGCTACAAAGTTTAAGAGATGTAAGCTGGTATTGTTCAGTTTTTTTTGTTTTGTTTTAATGAAAAAAACACTTTTGTAGAAAGACCTCCCACCCTTCAAATTTACTGCAGTTCTGGAGTTACCTTACTGTGGTGAGTGTGTTCCTTTTAAGCACAAACAGCTCTCAGCTTCAAAGTGAATTCTCTTCCTGAACTTTGTTTTTTATCACCTGGCAAACATAGTTTAACTGAAAATGTGTAAGAGATTTCCCTGATATTCAGAAATTGTCCATGCTGTATTCTAAAGCTGTGACCTTCAAGGCAGTGAGTTCTTCTATGCCTGACCAGGCAGGAGTTTGAAGCGCTCGCTTATACCATTCTTTGGACTTCACATAGTTAAATATTTATCTGAACAGATGCCAAAGTGTGGACTCAAAATTTGATTTTAGGAAGCCAATAAAGATACATTATGAAATAATATTTGGAAATGAGCAGTAGGAAGAAGTGGTCTTGCTTCTGTAGACTTTGGATATCATATGCAAACATCTTGAAGAATTAAGTAACTTTTTGTGTATTGGAAAATGCAGAAAGGCTGCAAAAGAAGTCAGTGCAAATTTGTTGAAAAGATGTTATGTGGTAGGATTATTTAAAAAAGACAACACAACTGTAAAGTGTTAATTCAGCAAGCATAATTTAGGGAAGGGTTTTGGAAAGGGGAACTCAGGCTCAGGAAGAAAAATCAGTTTTAGGAACTATATGTAAATGGTGTAACAGAGCAAAATATGAGACGCATGGTGCCATCGGGAATTTTGAACAAGTTTGAATCAAGTGACTATGAAAATGTCTGAATTCACTTGTTCCTGAGCAAGAAGGATAATTGATTTTAGAGAGGTTAAGAAGGGAAGAGGGATAGTGAAAGGCAATGCAGGTAGAGAACTGAAAATTTGTCTAGGCTGAAAAGATCATAGGACAGTGAAATGTGTTGGAGAAAAAAAAAAGATTCCATTTTTTTCTATTCTTCCTTCCTCCTCCTCCTCCCCCCAATACTCATTATGTCAGTGCTGTTGTAGAAAAAAATATTTGATTTGGCTTTGATGTGAAAGGAGGAGTTATGCTCTGAATGACTAGCTGATACAAGTTTCGTGTGGGTGGGGATGAACAGCTTTCTTTTTCTTATCCTTTGTTCACATAAAAAGGCTTGTGGCTTGCAGGAGAGCTAATGTAAAGGAACTTTATGCCACTGTATCTTATCTTAACATTACTGTCCTTTTTCATTATAGCTTTTGCTTGCATGTACTATTTTTCTGAACATGTGTATATTTCTGTTAAATATCTTTGTTTGCTTCTAATGGAAATCTCTAGCAAAAGCAATGCTACTTCTAATGTTTTAAAATGTTTGTGGGGTAAGTGAATTCTTTGCTGTTGAATTAATACATTCGCTGAAGTGTTTTAATGATAATTCATCGAGATTTGCTTGTTACTTTCATTTAAAAATACACTACTTTCAGATTTAAAAAATACTTTTGAGTTGAATGGTATATGGGAGTAGTAGTTTCTGTAGGAAAATTTTCTGGAATCATTTCTATTTATTTTGAATGGTTTTAATGTTAAATTCATTAAGTGAAATAATAGGGCTGATTAATTCTTTCATTTGATAGTGCAAGGAAAGATTTGTCTGGGTTTATCTTCATAAAGGCTTTGCTTTGAATATTTCAGTTCCGTAAGGAGGGGAAAGTATTTAATGAAGAAAAGGGAATATAATCTCTATCTCTCAGTGGTAGACTGATGATATAATTGAAATGTTGTCTGGCCTTCAAAAATACTGTTTTCCATCATTTAAATATCTTTAATGTGAGGACTTTATAATGATTATTAGTATTACTTTGGAATTTTTAATACATGTGAACTGTTCCAGTAGACACCTGTTTGTACTCCCATGTCACTTTCAATAAGTTATAAAATAGTTCTGAACATGATCAGTCCTTATGACATTTGAATTTTGATAATGTATACAAAATTAATTTATATTTTGTCATTAAGTAGCTTTTAATTAAAAACTAATTGAGGCACAATGCACGAGGGTGCCTATGTATATGATTTAACTTGAGACATGAGTATATGAGACGTTCTGTTGTCTTGAGTCAGATTAGTCAAATGGATAATCGTTGTTTTTCTCTAATCAGTGTCTTTCAGTGTTTTAAACGTATATATATATACTAAAACATATATATAATAATTTTCTGAGTATCATGAATAAACATTTTAAAGTGTAGATAATTGCTGAAATTGGTGATTTTTTTTTTTCTAAATTCAATATTATGGTAATTGAACTTAAGCAGCATTCAGTAGTTTATTACATTTGATTTATTTGGTAGCTGTACCTTGTATTTGGGTTCCAGTCCTCTACCAGCTTAACTGCAGGTGCTGGAATGAATGTTGTCTGGGTGATGGTGTCCACTGCTTGGAAGCTACAGTCCTTTCCTAAACTTTCTAAAAGAGTATAGCTGGAACTGTTTTATCTTGGAACAAGTAGCTGAGGCAGAAAAAGGCATTCTTATATTGTAAAAAGAATTATGTTTAACTAGCAAAAAAAATCTGCCCCTCTGCCCTCTTCAACATTAACGTGTGTAATAAGGAACTCTTGCAACATGTGATGCTCAGCAGTTCTGTAACTGAACTTGTCAGTTGCTTGTTGTTTCTTTACCAGACCAGACATACTATTTTTGCCTTGTTTCTGTAATTGTTTGGTTACCAGAAGGAAGCTCTCTTAAGAAGTGGATTTTGTCACCGTTGCTGTTAACTCAGAGTCTTGTAAAAAGAAAACTCCAACTTAAAATTCTTGAAATGTAAATACTTCGTGACTTCATTAAGAGCATTCTTACGCACATTCATGTACCTAATCTTATGTTCTAGTTGAGGATTTTCTAATTATGTTCCAGAGAAAACAGTTGAGTTGCTTCCTGGTTTTGACCAATTCCAATATAGTATTAAAACACCTATTTTGTTCCTCATTCCTACTGATTTGTTTACTTAGTTGGTAGAGCAGAGTGACCAAGATCATGTAAGATATCAGAAATTATAAAGTATATTAGCGTTTTGCGTTGATATCGTTTCAGTGTTACAAGTGAATCAGTTGTTAGGATAGATTCCTTCTTGTTGTAGCCCAGTGTTTGGTTCCATGCAGCCAAACATTTCTGTGTTGTAATCAGGAGTGTTTACATTGATCTGACTCATGTGTTTGGCTTTCTAAGGTTAATGTGGCTTGTACTCGACTCCTCTAGCAATGCATTTTGGAAGTAGCAGACTTTCTGTAAAATTTCTGTAGTCAAACACAAATGAAGACTTTTAGCACCCACAGTGATCTATTATTACATTTAAAAATTCTGGTTACATCATAGTTAAATAGCAAAAGTGGGTTTGTAAAATGTACCTGGTTTGTTTGGTGTGGATGTCACTTTGAGTCACGTAAGATATCAGAAAGTGAAGATTCTTCTGTTTATTTGAAACATTGTTTTCCCTTTATAAGATTAATAAAATTCTATAGTATTTAATACAAATAATATCAAATTTGCATTGTAACTCTCAGAGATGTATCTGAAAAATGGCTGTGCTAGTTCTGAATATTATAAACGTTTCAGATCTATAACTTATACAGCAAAATAAGAGTTTTATGTGCGTTTTTTTTCTTTTTTTAGGTGATTGTTATTGTGTTTGAAATATTTTTTTCCCATTGCAGGCCAAAGTCACCAAAACAAAGGAAGGCAAAAGAACAAACCTGGTGATCCTGAAAAGACGAAGTAAGGAAAATTTTTAGTTATTTTGTATAACTTAATTTAGTTAATGAGTGTTTTTTTTTATATATATATTGCACTTATAAACGGCTGATGCTGCTTTGTCTTGTTGCTTGCTCTTTGCCTTTTTTTTTTATTTTCCCCCAGCTAAGGGTTAATTTAACCCCTTAAATCTGATATAGAAATCCATTATATTGAATGGGTGGGTCTATTCCCACAGTAGTGTATGTTTATTATTAGAGTAGGAGGGTGGTGATTTCAGTGCAATGTCTAGGAAAAGAAGACAAGCTACAGAGGAAGAACGTGTAGAGTAATTATTATCTAAATACGTTTTTCATTAGAAATGTTTTAATGCTTCTAATAACAATATTAATGGTATACATTATTTATAATTTATTGTATATGTACATAAATAAACAATACAGAAAACATAATAAACTGATTTATTATTTATTTTATAATCTTAACATTTAAACTGAACACTTAGATAGGAATTGTTCCCTGTTTGTGAACCTCACAACTGTTAGGCAGCAGCAGCTCCTAACACTACATATGGTGAGACACTTCAGTTTAAAGATGGATGTCTCCCTCTTAGCCTTTACCACTAGATTAATTGTATTTGCCTGTGGGTAGACACTTATCTGAGCAGGTGATTGGTTATAAGTTATTGTTTCTTTCAACTGTGCTCTTAGCTTCTTGACCTTCTGCATTAACAAAAACCGAACCCACCTGGGGCCTTTGCTTTGCAGGTCCCAATATTGGAGCATGGAAATTAGTGAGTAGAGGAGAAAATACCATAGGGTCCTGATTTTTGTGGAAGGGTGTCCATGGTAGCAAGTTGAAGTTGGAGTAGCAGGGTCCCAGTGTGGGAGAGGGTGGCATGTGAGTATATTATGCAGTACGAGGGTGTTATGAGGGTGGGAAAATAATCAGTGCTCTGTTTTCTAATGTTGAGGCATGAGGAGTATAGGAGATCCTAGTGCAGAAGCCTTCTATTCCGCTTTTTGTAGGCATGGCAAAAGTAGACAAAATGAGAGAGTATTTCTTCTGCTGTGATTCTGCTCTTTACCACCTTGTTGGAGTCTAAGAAAGTTAAATTTTTAAGTTAGAAGTTCTGTTTGCTTCTACCTGGTTTCTTTTTAACACTTTTTTCTTTAATGTTCTTTTAACATTTCTAAAATAGGTAGCATTTGTGTAAGTATACGCAGAAAAGTCATCTCTTAGTATTTGCATACAGGTTTTAAGAGCTTGATGCAAAGATAATAATATCAGTAATCACTATAAAGAGATCGTAGATTTTAAACACCAGATTTATTATTCTAGATACTGAAAGTTCTGTAATAGTACATTTACAGGAGATACACATATCTGCATATGTATATTTGCAGTGTTCTCAAGCATTTTTCCATGGTATTTCCCAAAAGATCAAAAAGCATTGAGGTACAAAGGCAAGAGAATACGAACAAATAGAAATTTCAGTTACGCAAATGGTGTGTGGTGTGCTAGTAACTATTTCTTCTGGCAGTACTGCTTAGGTACAGTCAAATGCTTTGCTGAAATGTGGACCTTGATTCAGGAAGTCAGTGAGTAGTCATTACGGGAGTAATCCCGTAAGATTAGACCTCTAGAAATGCCATTTAGGGTATAGTGCCTGTATACTGATTTTTTTTTTTCCAGTAGGATGTCAGACAAAGTAATCACAGTTGGTAATTCAAGTTACCTTTAATAGAGAAGAGGATTTATATGAAAAGGAGATGCTGGTGTTCAGTGTTTGTTATGCAGTTTACATTAATCATAATTAAAGTTTTCAGCACTAACAGTTGTCCAGCTCAGTACCTGTTTCTAACTGACAAAATACCAGGTCAACAGTACACATACAAACAGGATAAGTATATCTTATTTTCCCTGTATACTTTGTTGCTGTGGAATGTGTTAAAGCCACTTGGAAAACTATTGGTAGTATACAAGAGTGATTATTTTTGTGGATGCAGAAACTTTTTTTTTCCAATTATGAAAAGAAGTGGGGGAAATTGGTCTCAATGAGCTATAACTGAAGACTGATTAACTGTTTTATTTTTTTAAAGCCTAATTTACCCTCTTATGTTTATATTTTTTCATCCTTTTCAGGATATACTTCATGTTAAGACAGCTGATTAAAGCTCACAATATTCCAACTTCCATGAAGAAAACTGAATTCTTACTTGAAAACTAAATATTTTCCAAATCTCAGTTGAATTTTAGTAAATGAAAGCATAATTTTAATAATCACTGCTTATGTTGCCCAAAAGCAAGTTGCATGATACAGCCTAACCCAAATGTGCTTCCTTTACAGCAAAAGATAATAGGAACCTTGTTCTTACTGTTACATTCAAACTTACACCACAGCGTCATTCAAGCTGTATCTTATTTTCAAGGACACTTTGTGCTAGTGCTACTGTGTACGACTACTACAGTGTACCAAATAACTTTTTTAAACCTTTTTGACACTTCATATACTTATTCAAAGTAAGAGATTTGACCAGGAGGAGAACATTATAAGTCAGTTTCAGTTTAATACTAGAAAAGAGCTTTTAAAGTCCTTTTAGGACTTTGTAAAACTTGAATCTTGGCTTAAAGCACATCAGTGTCTAATTTTTAAGTACAGAAATACTCCTTTCTGAATGTGAATGAGTGTGTTTGATGGTTTGGGGCCAATATTGAAAGTTGAGATAAACAGCACTGTAGATTGTATGTACAAAATGTATGCTTCTATCTGTCCTAAAATTTAAGAGTTTAACAAAAGAAATAATAATTCCCAGTGATACTGGGAGACCAACATGATTTAAACAAGTTTGAGGAAGTTGCTGCATTTATAGGTAATTCCATTTGCCAGGGAATATTCCATTTCCTCACTGAATAGATAGTTAAGGAGTTAAGAACTATTACTTCAGACTTGTTTTGTAATGTGACTAAGGCAAAGGATGACTTACTGCTTAAGGCTATGCACAGTTCAAGGCTTTCAGTGTTGCAACCTCAACTGTGAAATGAGACAAATTGAGCTCAGGCTGTACTTTCTTGCATGCTTTTTTTTCATTTGTGCTTAGGATGATTTAAAACCGATAAGGGAGAGAGCAAAATAAAATGTTTACATTGAAATAGAGAAGCTGATACAAGTTTCTGTCAAGTGCTTTTTTTTTTGAAGCATAGATTTATGATGTTGAAAGAGTCACTATAGGAACAAATGCTCTTTACAGTAACAGAACCATCATGAAATTGCTTGTCTTGCAGTAAAGTTTTTGACTTACAATGTATTTCTCAAGTGAGGTGCATATCATAACTCCATTTCTGTAATTGGCAAGTTGCTTGGCTTCAAAAAAAAAAAATAATCAAGGAATCTTAAGGAATCCTGTGATACTCTAAAGGATTTATCTTAAGTGATGAGTGTTTGATGCTGTTGAATGTGGGACTGAGTTAAATGTATATTAGCCATGGGCAATATAGTAGCACTGAGGATTGAGTAGCAATCTTAGCATTGAGAATTTAATTTGGAGTATTGAGCAATACTTTGCCTCTGCACTTGCTCCATTTCCCTGTTGCACATTGCCTTTCTGCCCTAGTAGGGGAAAGGAAGAGTTGAAAAGAACTTCTCTCTTCCTCTCTTCTCTGTTCTCCCTGCCTCTGCCATGCATAGCTGCTACATGCATTTGATTTTAAGTGGTTGTTGTGCTAGGGTAAAGGATCTTGTACTTAGAAAAAGTAGAACAGGGAAACGAGGAGAAGGGAAAAGAGGCCAAAGTGCCTTCGTATACTTCTGCCTTTGGTGTAGGGAGAGTCTCTAGTTACCAATTTCAGCCCTTCATAAAAGCAACTCGGCTGACATTGAGCTAGAGAAGATAAAAGAAAACACCTAAAATGACAGAGAAGGTCTCTACTTCCCCGAAGCCCTAGTGATTCCCAAGCCATAAAGTTGAATAGTATCATAATCCTTGATAATGTTGCAATACTTGTGAAAAATACTATTGTGAATATTATTGTGAAGAAGTGCACCATAATAATTTCTAGCATATAGGCTTATGTGGTGGTATGGTAAAAGCACAGAAATTTCTCTGTTTCTTGAAAATTAGATTACACATAAAATGCATCTACAAACTCTTAATACCATTGTCCTGTTATTTGTAGAGATCACCTTGATTTGAAGATAGAGTCTAAAAGCATCCAAGATAAACTCTTCGGTACTGTACAACAGGTAACTGTGGCAGTTACTTAGCATATGACCTTAAGTGTAAACAATTACAAACCTTTTAGTAATGCTGTCCAAAATACTAGTTTGCTCAAAAACTTACCACTTCATGGTTTAGCCTGATTTCTGTCAAGAAGCAAAGATCATGTGATTACACTGATTTATATTGTCTCTTTGCTGGTAGTCCTCTTTTTGCTTCTCCTCTCCCCCTCCCACTGCCATTTAGCTTTACATTCACAAAAAGGCAGCTGTCTCACTGATGGTGCATGCTGAAAAGCTTTGTGAACAAAAGGTCTAGTCAGAAGAAAGAAAACCTATTGTGACCCTGAAGAAAAGGCAACGAGATCATCTTTTGTTGGGTGTCAGGAAGCGTATGTGATTTCATAACTTCTCTCAGAATTATTTCTTAATGCTTAAATACTTAAAATTTGACTAGCTATATATCAAATGCATGGTTTTAATACTGAGGTCACTGTGGGCTTTATGCATCCGTTTAATAACCAGAAAATACCACGTACTTACACTGCACAGTTTCTTTAGGTTCATAGTTGGTCCTAGATCCATCCAACTGCAGAGATTTGTTATAGAAATATTTAGTTTGAATGAAATACAAATGTAAATTTGCATGCGTGAACACCAGAGAAAATGGCAGTGTTAAAAAGGAAGTTAACATTGATTGCTACAGACCACCGTTATGTGTGATTTCATTCAAAGGAAGAGGAGACAAATACTGATGTAAAGATGGAAAGCGGGTCTGGAGCTGTGAAATACTCAGATAATGAAAACTAGAAAAGAGAAATTAAGGAATTTTGTCAGTGACTTATGACTAGCGAGGCAGAGTAGAAAGGTAGAAGATCCAAAACGGTAGCTGCTCCTACAAGGCTTGAAAGGCAAGACCAGAGTCAATATATCACTGCCTGTCAGGATGAACCCAAGAGACAATGGATTTAAGTGCACCCCGTGTCATACCCAGATGTCTCTAGACCATTTGAATGTTTATTTCTTGGTGTGTGAACACAGATGAATGAAATCCATTTACTTGCTGCTTTTGTACAGTGAAATCACCTTTCACTCCTGAAAGACACCATGCAGTTTTCTTACACTGATTTCCAATGTACTCATAAAATAGCTAGAAATAGTTAGTAAATTGGCTCCCTTGTATCTCAGTTTATATGTGCAACTGTTAAAATCACTGGGAGTCATTCAGGGATTTATAGTACTTTCCCAGGAGTTCAGATTAAATATGTTTTCCAGTATTTGATACGTATCTTTGGAAATGGTCACAGAACATTTTGTTGAACAGCTGTTTAAAGCTCAATAAAATTCAGAAATTGAAGTCTTATTTCTCAGGTCTTACTAGCAACAAATAATGAGTATCCCCAAACTGTTGAATGAATTAATTAATGGGGACATACATAGTTACTCATTTGCTGATTAATTACCTCATAAAAAAGAGAAAAATGGATTTGGGAGAAGATGCAGATGCTGACTGCACTGAGACTCCCTTGCTTCCTTAAAAATACCTATTTTTGTAAGGTTAATGCAGCACTAGAATCAAAACCCAATTTTTTAGTGGGCTTAATCAGCTTCACATGTCATGTGTGTACATTATTAGCTTAACTGTAAATTAGTTCTGTTCTATACCTACATGCTCTGACTGCATTACCTCATGCTAGTACTTCTAGGAAATTAAAAAATGTCTTTCCTGCATCTTCTCCTGTACCTGCTAGTTTGTTTCTGCTGTCCCTGCCACTTCTATTTACAACTTTCACTGGATCATGGGTATTCTTCTATGTTTGTCCTTTTTGGCCAGGTGACAGAACAAAAACAAAATATGATTGAAGTTCATAGATAATACAGAAATTGTGTTCTGGATGAACATTAATTTCACTATGTCAAAATGTTGGTTTCTTTTACAGGAATACAATTAACTACAACATTATTGTAATGTTTAAAGATCGGGCAACTCAAAGATTAATATGTCCCATTCTTCCAAAACTTTACCATTATTTTCTCCCTGCCCACAAGCCTGTATTCAGAATCCTGGGGAAAAAAAATAACTTTGAATCGTAATGTATGGAGAGGGAGGGGAAAAAACAATTGTAAGGCAGAATTCCTAGTGAATGAAGAGTTAGTCTCAAATACACAGGTGGGCCTTTTTGTTCTTGGTTGGTTTTGCTTGCGATGACAGGAGAAGGGGATGGAGGAGCTTCAAAGTACTTCTAAATTAGCACAGTGATCTGCTCTCCAAAGCATAACAACGTTATTTGTAGTGTTTCAGCAGACCAAGTTCCTAATTCTGCAACTGCTTTTATTGATTTATTGTGTTTAAAAAATGTTTGTACATGAGATGGAGTCTACAAGTGGGGGTAGAGAGGTCTGCTTTTTATATATAAGAAGTATTAAGATAATGCCTGAACTAAACTCAGAACTTTCTGAAGAGAAACGGATCTAGACTTCAGTAAAAAAAAAAATAAAATAGTTTTTAAGAGATTGTCAGCAGTAGGTCCATAATAACCTTAAGTTTTTAGAAGTTGAATTTACTTTACTTTACTTATTTACTTTACTTTACTTATTTACTTTACTTACTTTAGTTGAACTACTTAAAAAAAAAAAAAAAAAAAAAAAAAACCTACCTGACCAGCTTTAAAAGTGGAATTATGATAAAACTGTAGAAGTACAAAATTTGGACAGTTGTCTGTTGGATGAGTATTTTAGTAAACAGCTCCTTTTTTTACTCAAAAAAAAAAAGCTGTTTTCATTTAGAGTTGCTGTTCTCCTAAATGTTTTAGGTGGATTCAGCTATGTTGCTAGAAGAGGTTAAATCCCTTGTTCGTGATGGTTATACAGCCTTGATGGACCAGAGGTATCACAGTGCTGAACAAGCCTTTTCACAATTGTTGAGCATTCTAAATCCTTCAGAATTAAAGGTAAATTGAGAGGAATAACTTAGTTATTAGGGTAATCGAGCTTTATGCTTTTGATACTGTGTGTCATTCCTTCCTTCAACCAAAATAATTGTTATGGAATTGTTGCCTGTGATGTTGACTCCAGTGCTAGATGTTGCACTGATATGTATGCCAAGGAGCTTAAAAATGAAAAAAATGAGAACAGGATAAGAGAACTATGGGATTCTATCTTTGTAATTCTAACTTTTTAATGTTCAGTATACATGTGTACATTTCTAGGTAAGAAAATTAAAATATTTACCAAACTACTTAATATGAAACTACTGTCTGTTGTTAGCTTTATTGATAATGTTATAGGGTGAAAAGAATTTATATTCTGGTCAGATAACGCCTTGATGCAAGTATTAAGAATTTTTGTGTGAATGTATCTAGCCATCCTGCCAATGACCCAGTTGGCATCCTGAATTTGTTAAAAATAACACAGCATTAAGTTTTCTGTGAATATCCGTGTGCGCATGCATCTCTGTACTTTAAGGTCTCATTTCAGTAAGAGCTGTTGCACTACCAAGAGCAAGTCTGTACTAAATGCGTTACTAAGCAAGTAATGCGCCCATCCATCTGGAACTGTGACCTAGTTTATTAGAAGGTAAAATTTTGAGAGAAGCTTTTTTTATTTAAAAACAAAATAGAATATGCTCAATTCTGAATATGAAATCTAGCAAAGTTACCCTGTACTACATAAAAACATACTAAGGCCAGTAACTGTAGCACTTCTAAAAGCAGACATTTCAGGATGTATCAGTCTGATGTATCAGGGTGCCAAATGACCAGCAGTAAAGGTGCAGTTAACCTTCACTTCTTATGCTGATTGTAATACTCATCTGTGTAGAAACTATGATGGTTTCCTGTGCCTATTGTGGTGAACATTTTCAATTGACAGTAGATCGTAATGTTCTTGTTACTAGCCAAGTGTTTCCGTGCTACTATTATAATTTGACTCTACTTACAGCAATTGAATCTTCGTATTATTAATTACGTTGTAATCATCTATGGACATGCCACTGCTCTCCTTGGAATAGGACAGCCCGAGGTATGACATTAAGACACTGTATTGCTTTTATTCAGAGTTCTAGTTCAGGTGGTTGATCATCTATTTTTGTCTCCTCTTAGTAGACCTAAAATGAGTTGGGAAGGAAAGTTTTTGCCACAGTTTAGAAAATGGTGTGTTTTTTTCAATCTGGGACTAGGTCTTTAATAGTAGTATTGGACAAATTAAGCTACCAAATAGGAAAACTACTTTTTAAATTTCAAATGAGATTCTTAAGTATTACTGAAGTATAGTCAATTATTTTTCTTCACCTTCATCTTTGTCATAACATGGTTATGCACTAATCTTTAAAAAAGAAACAAAAAAAACCCTTTTGGTTCCAGAAAACACCCACACAGAAGGATGCACCCTTTCCCCCTTTCCCGCTCCAGTATTGTTTATAAATATCCAGTGTCTTTCAATTAATTTTAAAATGTCTGGGTATCAGTAAGCTCAATTAGCTCATATCATTATTTTTTTAGAGCCCATGTTTTTAGAGCCCTTTGCGTGTGAACATAAAATTGCTTAATTCTGTTTACTGTTCATAGGACTAATCAAACAATAGGGCATATTGACACACTCTACTGGGGGGAAAAGAGGAAGAACTGAAAAGCTGCTGGCTAAATGTCACATTTTTGTCTTAAATTTATTTTCAAGGCACTGACAAAGGCCAAAGACCAGTTTAACAAAATAATTGAACAGTACCAGGAAGAAAGATTTGATTGTCTGGCATACTATGGAATTGGAAAAGTATACCTCAGGCAAAACAGGTTTGTGCAATAGAAAGTTTCAATACTTGATATAACAAGTATTTTCATTTGAGGAAGTCCTGTATGATTTTTTTGGTAATTATTCTTTGTTAATCAACATATTCAAGCATCAGAATAATTTATTACAACTTTAAATTTTTTATTGTTAAAAATGTAATGGAAGCTGCTGAATCCAGTGGACTCCAGGATATGGGGATGTGACTGACCAGCACACCCCCACAGTGGAGGAGAGCTCATACGCAAAGAGTAGAAAATGATGAGTTTGGGGAAGAATGCATTGTAAAGAAAGCTGAACTTATTTCAACACCAGGGAGATAGGGGAGTAACCTTGGTTTTAGAAAAGACAGCTGCATCAGTGAGTCATCAAGTTCCCTGAAATAAATAGCAAAGATCTTCCTGAGTTAGCCAGACCAGCATAGGGGGAGCACGTATGTGGCTCAGCCTGACAAAATGTGTAAAAAGTAGACAACTACTCTTCTTTGAAGAGAGCAACGGGCTGGCTTCAGCTCACATAATCTTTTCTAGAAGCTAGAAACACCCAGCTTGTGCTGTGATTTCAGGATATTGCACTATCACTACTAAATCAAAATCCCATCTAATGCCTACGGTGGGTTGACCTTAGATGCCCCTGCACCCTTGCCCCCCAGCCCCGCTGGCCAAAACCCCAACCCTTGCCTTTTAAACCTAAAACAATGCCAGACTTATCAAATGAGTAAGTTTGATATTAACCATTAAACCCTCCTCTGTGTGGAATATCTGAAAGAACCTGCCCAGGGAGTGTTGGACTCTGGGAGGGGTTTCCTCCTTCCTGCTGCTGCCTTGTAGGCAGGTCTGTTCTAACACCCAGGAGTTGCCTGCGTCCCAGTCCCAGGGCTGTGGCTGTCCCTTCCCTTTGCAGTTTTGGCTGGTAGAAGCTTAGCTTTAGGCTGTGTATGTACAGAAGAGCTGCACACACCCACAGACAACGTGTTAATAGAGCTGGCCATGCAGGCTGCCCCTTCAAAACCCATGCAGCACTATCTGAACTCACATAAAACATATGTACAGGTAGCAGAATCCTCTGCCTCCTCTCTGCCTGACTGGGATTGAAGGTAGCTAGTGAAAATATGTGTCTTCGCTCTGCAGATTAACAAGCACACCAACGTTCATGTATCCCTTGAATACCAGCACAGGCTCTCAGTCTGCCTAATATCCCTGCATGAACTCTGGACCCCTTATCCAGCCACTGCCACAGGCCTTGAGTCTTTTACACTGAACAGCCCTTTACCACGTAACTTAATGCCTTTTCATTCCACGTACTCTTACTGTTACTGTTTGTTTTTCTTGGATCATAAAATGAATCATGAAAGAATTGTATTCTGTGCAGAATTCATTGATAAATGATTTGAACGTGTTGTGCCTGCTTAAACTTCAGATTCTCAGGTGCGCTTGATCAGTTTATGAAGTCACAAACAATGGTCAGTCATAAGATTGTACCTGGAGTATTAACTTGGCCCACAACATCTCAGGTCATTGAAGAAACGAGAAAAGAGAATTTACAGGTACGTTTAACCACAAAAATAAAAATTCTATTCTCTCAAATAGCCTTTCCAAAAAAAAAAAAATATATATATACACCTCCCAAAGCTGCATGGTGTGACTCCTAGTGTGTCATCCTCACTTGGTTCCTTGCCCCACATTATCAAGGCCAAGGCACAGACAGAAGTGAGGAGGGGTTCTGCATGGAGCAGCCAGTGCAAGTAAATTTCCTAGAGCACTGTCAACCCCAAAGCCTGGTCTTTGCAGGGAAGAGCTCTTTTTGCAACGACAAAACTGTGCTCTTAGAAAACGTACCATTTACAGCACAAGGGCAGGTCTCTGTATAAGAATTTATACTTAGGTATTTTATGTAATAATGTGGTTCTAATCAGCTGCAAGTTGTTCGTAATGGGAGTTTGATGTTATTGAACTAAATGCCTGTGAACACTATATACAACGTAATGCTAGAGAGAACACATTAGAAATGAGAATTAGCAAAAATATGAAGTTAAAAATTGCATAGGTAATGCTGTATTTAAAACCAAATGGGAGACTTTGACTGTATAGTTCTTAAGGTAAAATTCCTGGTTTGAATTGAAAAATCCAACTTCTGGTTCTGAAATTACAAATTACTCTTTTGTAATAAAAAGCTTTTTAATTTTTAGTGCTGTTATTGAAGTATACCATGCCATGAAAGTCAAGACACACAAGCTCCTCAGCATGCAGGCACTTTGACACAGCAGAGCATGCTAGGTTACTCATTGTATGAAAGTGGCTATACTGTATTAACCTCTTTTGTTTCTGGTCAGAGCAGCAGTTGTGCTGTTTCATAACAGTGTGACAGGCGCAATGATTTCTCATAGTCATCAGGCTGATACTGTAGTAAGCTAGCCTTATACAACTGTGGTCTGGGACTGCTGTAGAGTGTAATGCAAATATCTGAAAGGCTACGACTGGGAGTCTATTTGTTTCTAATAATGTTTGATTAATTTGGCCTCAATGCCAACCCTAAGGTACTTGGAACGCACTTGACATAAACCTATTTTAATATCTTTACCTTTAGACACTGTTTAGGGAGACCTCACGAGCTCCAGTGCAGAGCCAGGTCTGAACTGTCCCTGGGAATTTTGGTATAGAAAACTTACTATAGTCTCATGCAATTTGAATTGTTAAGCATGTGTAAACCTGCACATAGGAAAGCTATGGATACTTAGTTGATAGCAACTCAAATGAACTTTTGAATATTTTGACATAAAAGACGATCTTGCATAGCTTTCACTATTAAAAGTTACCTTTTGGTATTAGTTGTATGCTGTTCAAAAAGTGAAGTCTGTCTGTTTCACTGGAAAGTTCCCTGGAAGTAGATATTTAATCTTCTGGTTTCTGTGCAATTTATCTGATACCATTTTATGTTTCTCAGTTGATCTTAAAGAATTGTATCGAGGAGTGCAAGTTCCCTCCAGAGCCAGATGCAGTCTGTCGTTATCATCAATGCCATGGCCACTCCAAAATCCAAATATTTTTTACAGATCCAGACTTTAAGGTAAATTTTAGTTTAAAAGGGTTTGGGAAATGCAGTATCCTGTTTTCATGATTTCTATCCACTTTTATATTAGAACACTATCCAGAACACACCATTTTATTATATTTTTGTTAAGTTGTGCACTGTTTTTCTGTTGTTTTCAAAGATGTTAATATTATTTTCCAATGTTAGGGTTTTATACGTATTACCTGCTGTCAGCAATGTAGAGTGGAGTTTCACATCAGCTGTTGGAAAAATTTGAAAACTACAAACTACAGTGATAAAAATGATAAGGTAAGACCTCTGTCAGACTAGAAGCATTTTTTTGTCAATATTACAACCTTCTTTTGGTCTGTGGTAGGTGAAGTGCTACAGCCTTATATATGTTCCATTCATCTGACAAGAAGAGAGATGGGAAAGAGGAGGCTCTTATTAAATTGGCTAATGTGCAAGTGTGGGTAAAGCTTGCTTTTTTCTGTAGAAGAAAGGCTTGTGTATGTGTGATGGTTTTACCTTGCTACGCAGCTGAGCTCCACCTCAACTGCTCTCTCTTTCCCCCTCCTCAAAGGAAAAGTGGGAGAAAGGGCTCAGAGGTTGAAATAAGGACAGGGAGATCACTCAACAATTACTCTCATGGGCAAAACAAACTCGGTATAGGGAGATTAATATAATTTTTTTGCATATCACTAACAGACTAGAACAGTGAGAAACTAAAAGCGAACTAAAAACACCACCACATCCGCCCTCTTCCACCTCCTCCCCCCAAGCAGTGCAGGGGAACGGGGAATGGGAGCTGCAGTCAGTCCCTGACGCTTTGTCTCTGCAGCTCCTCATGATCCCTCCCTGCCCCTGCTCCCCATGGGGTCCCTCCCACGGATGCCGTCCTTCCCCAGCTGAGCCTGCGGGGGCTGTCCACAGGCAGCAGCTCTCCAAGCACTGCTCCCACATGGCTCCGTACCTCGGGGTCCATCCCCCAGGAGCAAACTGCTCCAGCACGGGTCCCCCACAGGCGGCAGCTCTCCCCAGACCCCTGCTCCTGCGTGGGCTCCTCTCCACGGGCTGCAGCTCCAGCCCGGGGCCTGCTCCTGCGGGGGCTCTCCATGGGCCGCAGCCTCCTCCAGGCCACATCCACCTGCTCCACGGGGGCTCCTCTACGGGCTGCAGCGTGGAGATCTGCTCCGTGTGGGACCCATGGGCTGCAGGGGGACAGCCTGCTCCACCAGGGGCCTCTCCACAGCCCTCAGGGGAACTGCTGCTGTGTGCCTGGAGCACCTCCTGCCCTCCTGCTGCACTGACCTTGGGAGTCTGCAGGGCTGGTTCTCACCCCTGTCTTCAGGCTGCTGTTGCATGGCATTTTTCCCCTTTCTTAAATCTATTCTCACAGAGGTACAAAAAACATCATTTACTGGTTCGGCTCTGGCCAGCAGCGGGTCCCTTTTGGATCCAGCTGGAGCTGGCTCTTATCTAACATGGGGCAGCTGCTGGGCCCTGCTCACAAGAAGCCACCCATGTGACCCCCACTCCTACCTAAATCTTGCCACATAAACCCAATACAGCCAACTTAGCCTTTTTCTATTGCATCATTCATGTACTCCCATATGGAAATGTATTCCTGCTACAGTCTTGCTGTTGAAGAAACAAACTGACATTGAGTGTATCTAAAGTAATTTTACAAAAGGTGATATTGGCAGTTAGTATAAAATGAAGGGAAATCCAGGGAGGGTATGAACTCATAAAGTAATATTCTTAAAGATAACTCTTGAACCTAAAGTTGGAGGAGGGGATTTACTATAGCTTTGAGAAGAACAGATATATGCCATAGGTATAGGAACCTTTGGATGTGCAGTCCTTGCCAAGTCAGCTGTGATTTTTGATCCTCATCCAGTAAGAGTTTAGGCCCATGGTAGCTTTAATTACCTTGGTCAACTCAAATAAAGAAACTGTAATCTGTATGAAACCATAGAATTTGTATGAATTTAAAAGTCTTCTTTGTGCGTACCGTTTTCTCCTACAGGATTTTCTACAAGAATTATGTTTCACTCCTGATTGTACGGGCCTTATTTCAAAAATAGTTATTTTCAATTCTTCTGGTTTGGTAAAATGCGAAGTAAGTAAATGTTCATATAAAATATGAAAATAATCTTTAAAATATTTACTTTGCTAAAGGAGATAAAGTGAAGGTGATAATGTAACTCAGAAATAATATGCAAACTCATAAGTAATACGTTATCTTCACTAAGAATCTGAGCGTTATTTAGGGAAGTATGTTACCTCTTCTGTTCTTAACTTTATTTTGGTTAGAACTGTCACTGGGAACTGGAAATGCTTTTGTTGGTCTGTGAGAAGCAAGAAAAAAGATTGTAAAGTTTGCTTCCTGTCCACTAGTAAACCTGAACAACATCCAGTTCTTCTGGCCTTGTGTTACATTTCCACTTGTCTTTTTTTCAGAGAGAAATATATTGATGTGTACTAAGTTGTATGGTATTTTAGGTAGACATTCATGAGGCATATGTGCAAGGGTGCACAATCTCTTTTGTAGTATTACTTTCATTGTTTTCCAAAGCATCAAATGCTGTTTGGTTTTGAGAACATCAACGTTGTATTGTAACCCAAGTTTTAATGTGATGTCAATTATTTTGGTAGTTTGAACAAAAAATCACAAAACCCAAGGAACCACCAAGAGCCAATATTAAACAGAAATGCTCAAGGTAAGCTCTCTACCATTTAAAAATAAGTTCAATCATTTTGGAAGGGGGAGTTTTCTCTAGAAATTAATTTCTTAAGAATTGCTAAAACACCACAGGTACTTTGGAAAGCTATTCTTGTCCTTTGTATCTGAAAAGATGTATTTGAATGAACTGAAAACATTTTTTGATAGAAAAGTAGATCGACTAAGAAGTCAGGTAAAAGTACTTTATTGTCCCACCATAAAATTATTTAAATTAACTTATAAACCTGTAGCTCTGTACGTTCTTTTTACAAATATGAGCACAGAACGGCATTGACTGGTATTCCTGAATAAATTATTGTTAGTGCTGTGGTGGTCTTAGTTCTTTAAAAACATCGTTTTTATTTTGGTCACAGGGTGTGACCATTCCCCTTCAAATATATGGGATATGAGTTGCTGCAAAAACTGATAAACCACACCTTTGTATTGAGGATTACATTGTCCATTGATTTCCTGGCAATTTGAACCAATAGCTTTTGGCTGGAAATGGATATAGTCATCTTTAAGCCCATATACCTGAAGCCTACTTCATTGTGAAATGTCTAGGTGGTGAAGTAACATTGTTTGGTACAATTATGATGCAGAGGCTACGCGCAGAACTTAGGAACTCTCTTTACTTCAGCTCTCCATACATGTCCTTCATTTTTGCTGATTCTTAACAATTGGAATGCTAAAAGTATGGGTTTCTGTAATTTTTCGTAATGGCTTGAGTGTCCTAATAAAAACACAGTGTTGCAAGTTGAATGCATCTGGATTAGAATACCACCACTATTTTAATTGCAAGCATTGTTTTATTCCTACGTTGCTAGAGGGAAGAAGTCAGCAAGATTTTAGCTGTGTGGGAGAAGAATCGCTGCATAGCATATGTTCAGCACCACTACTCTACAGCACTTACTATCTAGCAAACTTTATAGGGATGCTTAGAAATCAATGTAATTAAAAACTGCATGCGTATAACTACTCTGCACTCCACACTATACTTTAACTATCCTATAACTTTTGCTCGAGCAAATTTATAAATAATAAGACATTAAAATTAATTTATAGTATCCTCTTGGAATAAATAAGTTAATAAAAATCATATGTTATTATTTCGTGCAAAATGTTGTGTTATAAGTTGAGAAAGGAAAAAAAAAGACAGTATTTTGGGTACTGGGTAATGCTAGTTCAGACATTAAAAGTAAAATTCAGAGTAAAAATAATTTCAGAAACCTTGAGGATATTCCTACCATTACATACTTGCTTTTATGAGACTTTAATGAAATTTTGTGGTTTCTTAATGAGTGTTAAATAATAAAAAAAAATGTTTTATTATGTCTGTACTCTTCAAAATAGTATTTTAATATCTGTACTCTTCAAAATAGTATTTTACAGTGGAATTGAAGTGTATAGCTATTGTACGACATGGAAAACAAGCTAATTTGACAAAGTAGTTTTGCACATTTATCTTAACATTAGATTCACTGTTTAATTGTTTTTATCAGTTTTAGGAAGCTAAAAATGAAACAAGAAAAAAAAATACGAAGAAAATGTGCACGGAAAGATGCACTGAATGCTGCTAAACAGAAAATAGAAGAAAACCAGATGGGAAATGAACCATCTCAATACCGTGGTCGCAGTGGTATGTGGAATTAAGGATTATTGTTCTAAAACAATATGAGATATCATAGTTAGCATTCAGGACGTTCTAAATCAAATGACAGAAGACTACTAATTTTAGACATACCCTCCCCAACCCCGAAGACTTAAGTAATATTACCATAGGAACTTAAATTTATGCTAAAGATTGATTTTTTTTTCAGTTTTGGTTTTAAATTTCTAAATAACTGGAAGTTTGTACTGTATGGTGATTTAAGTTCCTTTTGAAGAACTTCAGTCTTGATTCCTTGGTTCATGTCTGAGCAGTCTTTGTTACTAGGTGTACACTTGGATGTTCAAATATGTGCTTTTACTCTGTGAACTGATGCTTGGGGAAGTTCTATCCCTGCACGCAGCCTGCACAGATAAAAATAAATTTATAAAGGCAATTGCTTCAAGCTGCTATTATTGGCAGGTTAAAAAAAAAAACATATTCTTTCCAAATTCCAGTTGAGGTGCTAAGGATTACTTTGTTGTGTAAACCAGATTTAAAGCCGTGTATTGTCGAACTTATGAAGATAAAGTAAGTTTATATGACTATACTTTATAGTTTAAAGTAAGTATATATATATATATATATATATACACAGTATATATGTTTATATAATAAGTTTATAAGTTTAAATATAAGTTTACATATAAGTTTATATAATATATATATACTGTGTGTGTATATATATATACATTATATACAATATTTATTTTGTAATTTTAAGTAATGTGAAAAAGCTAATATTAAAAAAAACGTAAAAAGAAAACACCACTTAGTCCAAAGTCTCTGTGCTTTAAAGTTGATGCTTTTAATTGTGGCAAATAAACATGAAGTCTTTTTTTAATTCCACTTTAGGTTATGCAGGCTATGATCAAGGCTTCTATACTGGTGATAGAGTCCTGCAGCGTATCGTTCAAAATGCTGAGCAAATAAAAACTGCTGTTCGCGATGCTTCCAGACTATTAAAGGAATTGCTGTCCTGGTCTGTAATCAGTGAGGAGGATTACACATCATATTGCAAAACTAGCAGTGTGTCACATGCAGTGATGGAGCAGCTCATCAGTTATTTAATTCAGGAAAAAAACAGAGTGAAAACAAGGGGTTTTATCCACGTGTTGAGTGAACTGGAAGAAGTGGATCCCAAGTTACAGAAGTGGATGAAACACCTTAACAACTTGGGTAGGCTCTATCTTTATGTAATAGCAGAAGACCTTACCTGGTCATAATTGTTCAGTCTGCAGATGAAGATAACCTCCATATTTTCCAGTCTTGCTTTGTTAACGTTAATGGCTGATAAAGTAAAACTTTCTTCTTCTTCATTTGTTTGATCTTCAGCAGGATTTCTAGAGAAGAAGATATGACTGACCATCAGGAACACAGCAACCACCTCTCTCTTCTCAAATTTTTCTGAAAAAGTAAAGCATTTTAATGTAGGCAGGGCTTTGCCCATGTAGGAAAAAGAGAACTAAACAATTTTTTTTATGCCTTTAAATTTCAGAATAGGCTTAAATGACAATATTTGTCTAAATCGTTTGTTTCTGGAAAGGTATGGTAAGATCATTGTAACTTCTTTTTGTCATGTATTGTATCACTTGGAAGTAGTTTAACTTGGTTCTCTTTGGTAGTGTTGCCTAGCTGTGTAGTTTCCTATTGAATTCATAATTAGATGAAGATACAAGTTCCTTTTTGCAGGCAAAATGGACGTAAGGTGCCAAGAACTTAAGGTTCTTTATTCTGTGTTGTACCCATGTCCTTGAAGGAATTTGTGTAGATTTATTATAGTAAAATTCATATAAAATCCATTTGTCTTTTTAGCTTGCATTTTCAAGATAAAAAAGTTCTTGTGTAATCTTTCATCTACCATGTATTTAATTTCTGGAACAAACTGTTCCTCTTTTAAGAGGAATATCACACTTGAAAAACAAAATAAACTCTGAGGCCTGAAAGAAATGATATCTTTTCTTCTACTCTTTTAGGGTTGACAGCTACAGAGAATTTCTTCCTTCAATATGGACAATTTTTAAAAGGACTTGATCTTTCTATTTTAACAACGCTTTGGAATGAGAAGTATGGTAGTAAATTTGATTACGTGTCAACGAGTTCTGAAGACAAAGAAGTTCTTGACTATTTCTCAAAACCACCTCTAGAAAAATCTCGTTGTTTTATATGGCTTTTAGAAGTCAATAGAGAAAATTTTCCATCTCTTCATCAAGCTTTAGATGAATTCTTTGATAAAATGGGTAAATATGCTAAGGTCTCCATTCTCATAAGGATTGTATTTCTTCTGTTTTTACACCTCATCTGGTGTACTCTACAAAAGGCTGAAACCTCAGTAAATTACTAACCTCGTTATATGGAATCTTACGTGTTCTGTGCATAAAATGCAATATAGTCTAAAAGGCAAATCACCCTTTTAAAGGGTACGATCTGCTGTTTGTTTCAAGTGCCACAACTAGCACGTAAGTTTACCTTTATGCATATATGCAGTCCAAACAGAATAGGTATTTTTCTTTAATTTTAAGCATAATGATTCTGCAGCAGTCTTCAAGATGCCTCAATGGTATTTGATGGAGTATACTAATTATTACTATGATTTCGTAGCTCACAGTTATAAATTACATGAAATAGTAATATCTTAGTTTATGAATATGACTTTGTTATCATTTTCATAGATGACCCTACTGTCATATTAAAGAAGCCGGGAAACGAAGATATATTGGTAAGTTAACCTAGATACCTGTTTTAATGTAAGCATAGAAACAAGTATATATTGGGTGTTTTAGAAAAATGTGCAGAGGTGAATAAGAGGCATGCATTTATTGACTAATTATTATCCTTTTATTTTTTAAGAATGATCCTTCTCGGCTTTTTTAAGCCCTCCCACCCTGCCCCCACACCCCTGCCCCCACACCCCTGCCTTGATTAATGCATTTGAAGATTGCATGCTATTTTTCCTATGTTTCTGTCAGTGAAATACTTGGAGGGTTTTCTCTTTAAATCAACAGCATACCTTTTAGATTATGATCTTTTAAGGATGAAGATGAAGGAGGTGCAGTAAAAGTGGATATGAATACAGCAATTGCTGTAATGCCCCTTTTGGCTGGGGCAAATAAAAGTGCATGGGAGTGGTGGTGTTTGCTTGATAACAGCAATTTGGTGTTACTTTTAGAGAAGCCTCTTTAAAGTTATCATTGGAGAATGTTGGGGGGTGGGGAGGACAGAAAAAGAGGGAGAAAATTCAGTGTGCCAGTTCAGAGACTCATATTTACTTAATATTTACTATATGAATTGACACTGAAGCATGATTATTCCTTGAGAGTGCTTAATTAAAATCTGAAGAATTTTGGATGTAATTTTACTATATGTTTTGCAGTCCAAGACAACAAATGAGAGGATGGTGTAACCCACCTTTATTTTCAGATGTCATTAAATTATAAGGCTAGAACTAGAAGTTTGTTTCACTAATAAGTGTGGTAAATTTGAAGTGAAGTGTACTTAGCACTCATTCACTACAACTTTTACTGATAATTTGCAGACTAAGCCTGTAACTTTTTAATTACAGTTAATTTTAATTGGCAGAAATGTATGTGATTTCAGTTAATTATGTGTTTGAAGCACGCTCATTAAAAACTGTTCTAGCCTGCAGATAAATTTATGTGTACAAACCCAGAATTTATTTTTGATAAATAAATTCAGAGAAATTCAGAGAAAATCTTTAGTTGTTACTATAAATCTTAATAATATATGAAATCCCTTGATCTTTTCTTTGATGAATTAGAAATACAAGAATGAAATAAAAGCTATTACAATAAAACTATTTCTATTTCAGTGTTACTTACATCCTAAAACAAGTTGATGTTTTCTGGTACTGTTACTAAATTACTGTTAGTAGAATTGTGTTAATATATTATCGAGTTAAAAATTAATTAAATAATCAAAAAATTAAGATGCGTTTTAGTTCCTCCATCATTGCTTGCCTTAATAGAAATTTGAAGTGACCCAAACTTTTGATGGTTCTGTTTGCTTCTTGTTCTGTTCAAACCCGAATAAGAATTTGAATATGACATTTTTGAATTCATATACTGGTTTTGGAAATGCATCATAATTTTATTCTAATAAAAAAGTGATTTTTTTCCTTTTTCAGACTAACAATATCAAAGTTAAAAACAAAAACAGAAAGAAGAACTCTAGAGACTCAAAGGTCAGTAACTTTTTAGCTGCTTACTATTAATAGCTTTTTTTAGAGTTGCTGGAGGGCAGATGCATAGCGCCTGTTTTCCTGAATACCTTGTGGAGGTTTTTTCGTGAAATATTTTTTCCTGAAGAAGTAGTAAGCTGTGTAGACTCAATGAACACAATTTTCCTTGTTTTCTTACAGTACGAATTTGTTAATATAAAATTAGCTTCTAGACCTGAAAAATAGATTATTTATGAGTAACTTTGATTACTTTGAACTAGTAACCTCAGTTTGTCCACTGCCCTCATACTTTGATCTTAAATTCCTAGATGTGAAAGTAAAAAACATGTGTGAATACAATCCACAGACTGCACTATAAAATTAATATGTCATGTCCATTTAGTTTTGCATTGATAAATTGCAAATTTGTCAAAAGGCTATTTTGGAGTCCATTTGAGGATGAAGAACAAAATCAATTGAAATTTTGCTTTTAACTGTCTTTTTTGATAATTTTTATGGGTATATCAGTGACTGAACATGCATTTCATTTAATGCTTGGAAAAAATGTTATTAGTTCAGTGTTTTATAGATTTTGCTAGAAATAATAATCTAGCTGAAAGTGATTTTTATATTGATTGTCTCAGATGCAATCATCTTGATTTCATCCATGCCCCCAACATTTTATATTTTTTTGTCATGAAATTCAAGTAAAATGAAGATTCAAGCTATTTTCATCAGCCAGAATTTTCCTTTTTTTTTTTTTTTTTTTTTCTAACTTGGACCTCTTTATACAAGTCTGTGTATTTCTGAAGTTAATAGATAATAAAAAATAAAAGATAACTAAAGCATATTATAGGTGAACATAAGAATAGGAGGTGTAATACTAAAACTATGTGGAACTAGGGATCACTCAGACTTGCTTGTAGTAAAATTATTAAAGTTTGAAGGCTTTCAGATATAATGAAAGATTCCTAGAAATTCAGTTAATATGCAGTGCAATGGAATGAGTTCAGACAAAAGTCTTAACAAAAAAGAAAGCTGTGGTTTTTTTTACCTGAACTCAGCGAAAAATCAGGCACATCTAGAAGAAAAAAAAAAGACTGTTTGGCTGTTGGAATGTCCCAATTTCTTGTTCCAAAATAAGTTCTGAAGAAGAAATTAATAATTTAAAGTTAAGAAGCTTGTCATTGTGGCTTAATACTGATAATTGTACTTAGGAGCTTTGTGGTTCCATCGTCTGGCATCTGAACACAATAAAGTTACAGAGCAAGGTTCAGTGTAAAAAAGTTACTCATACTATTTACATCAGATCATTTTCCAGTAAATAATAATAATAATCTGTTTTAAATTAGTCTATTTTAGTATTATCCAGTGGAGTTAGTACAGCACCAATAGAGGAAGAAAAGATATTTATAGAAGAAAATACATTGTAAGTATCATCATGCACCTTTGCTTTTATTGCCTTCAAAGTACTTTGCCAGGTACCAGAGAAGACAGGCTTTGAAACAGCTTAGAAAGTCTGGGTTCATATCTCAGTGTTTTTTGAGATGACCTTAACATGAGCTTCCATAGAGCCATTACTTCTCTGCTTCCAGGACAGGTGTAATGGGTATTAGAATTCTAAAGGTCTTAATGGTATAAGAGAGAACCAAATGATAAGCAGGTTGAAGCCCAGTAAGTCTTCTAGGCCAAAAGGGATTCTTTCAAGTAACATCTTATCTTCCTATTCCATTTTACTGTAGGAAGAAACTGGTTGATAAGTCCATAGACATACCATCAGTCACAAAAGAACTTTGCCTTCTATGCTGTATCAAGCAGGTTGTGATGTGGGACATGGCTCAGAATTTTTGTCGTAATCAGGAGTCAAACTCCTGTGTAGTAAGGCTGGTTTTGCTCTTTCTTATAGATGTGAAAGCTGCTAAGAAAGAGCTACAACCTATTACTAATAGTTAGTAGTTAGCAGGTCAGTTATTCTCAATAGAAGTTCAGCAGTTAAGTATTTGGGGGATAGTGTTTATCCAGTTGGTAGGAAAAAGAGTTTGCTGTTTGGGGTATTTCTTAGCACCCACGTAGCTACCGTATGGTAATAGTGTTCTCAGTATATGTGAAAAATGCAGTTATTTTCAGAGACGACAGTTTTTCTTCCTATTCTTTTTTTCCAATGCTTTAGAGATTTTGCATATTTTTATGAACCATGTATAATCCCAGAATATCTTCGAGGACAACAAGAGGAATTTGAAGCTGTATATGACGTTTCAAATAGTAACAGCTATCAAAGACTTTTGGATGATATTCCAGATAAAACCTGTGAAAGTTTATATGAGTACGTATACATTTCTGTGCTTAGCAGTTTAAAAGTTTTACTGTTTTAGCTGAAATGCATATAAATTCTGTATCATAGTGTTAGAAAACTAAAATTATACTATTTCCAGACAGAAGTGACAGAAGTAGTTGGGAATAAAGTATCTTTGATTCCCAGTATAGAAAAAATCGACAATTACAAACAGTAGGAAAGCTCTAATTTTGGACCGCTGCAGGAAAACTGAGGCCTTGCACTTAAGAATGTGCTTGCAAGTAATAAAGGAAAACCGTCAAATGGCACACTGTAGTTTTGCTCTGGAACGGTGAGCAGGATGGCATTTCTGACATCTGAAGATGTAATTTATCTGTTCGTTTCATTGGTGCTCACAGTAGTCATTCCCAAATGTCAAAATGAAGGCATGTAACAACATAGAGATGACGTCTCAATGCACTTTATTGGCAGCATATTTTATGTATCTCTTGTCTAATGGCAACTAACAGATTTTGCCTAGACAGTCTATTTCTTATTTTGATCCTTTCAATTCTCAGTTAACTGTGGCGTGTACATGTTCTGCAATAATGCCTCACATAAATAGCATTTGCTTTTTGGAGACAAAAATGTTACGTGCAACGTCCTACTTAAAAACATATTGTATTAAGGCCAGAATTTGAGTTCTTATGGTCTGTTGCAGGTATGGTATGTGCAGGTATGTTGCAGGGTGTTTTCAGTTAGTTGCAGGTTTCTGAGTAAGATGTGGACAAGTGAAAGAATTACAGAAAATTTTGTATGAGAAAACTTTGTTTAACAATTACAACTTTATTTTTAAGCTATTTCTCTCAAATATTAGAAGAACATGGTCCTATGGAAATTAATAATAAATTGCTAATTGGGGAATATGAACATTTCCCTGAAGAAGCTCGAAAGATTGTTGAAGATGAAGGTGGTCTGAAACCTTTTCTTCTGAAATCCCATCGTTTCGTTATGGTGGATAACGTTATTAGCTTAATAAAGCATGAAGTTCTTATAAAAGAAAATATAAACAGAAATAAGACTGAAGATAATGAAGAAGAAAATTATATTGTCTGTGATGTGCAAGAAAATCCTTTCCAGAACAAGCTACAGCTAAATCCAGCTGCTAAGGAATTTAAACCCCTGTCTTACCCTGAGCAACCTCCTATATCAACAGCTCCTGACATACCAGTAGCAAGCTATGACACTCCACAGTATTTGCCCTGGTTTCTACCCACTTCATGTCAATCAGTGCTTAGTCAGGATATTGCTACCGTAGAAAATAGGTCGTCTTTGTCTGAAGTTTTACTAGAATGCTTTGATTCTGAAAATCTCGATACGTTATTGCCTCAGCCTTCCTGGGGTTATCGATGTGAAAGAATATCACCAATGGCTTCTCAAAGGCCTCTCATTTCAAACGTTGCCGAGCAACCTAGTTATATTTATGCTGACCATGTAGCTCATTGGGATAATGATGAATCAGCTATTTCAGACAGAAAATGTGTCTGCAGCAGTTTAACACCAACCGAAACACAACCATACAAAGACCCTCAGTGCCTGTTGGTGAACTCGGGTAACTCATTTTATGAGGACAGTTTTGCTGTTGCAAATCGCACGAATGAAGCTGAAGGTTGTATACAGGTGACTAAGAAGGAAAAAGAAAGCAGAAGTATACCAGTAATGAAAAACAATCCTCATACAAGGATGATAGCTGTTCAGGTAAGAGATTAAAATCAAACCATTATTTGAGAACTTTCAAGTGACAAAAGATCGTGTTGAGCATCTTGTGTTAGGTTTTCTCTGCTGTGCAAAGTGCAACACCTTTTGGGATTATTTCTTTATGTACTCCCAACGAGTCAAATGTTGTGTAGAGTTTGAAGAGGAAACATGCAAGTAATACTTCAAGCTACCCATATGTAAGGGATAATAGCAATAGTATTAGTGTTCTCTACTATTTATCTGTCAGAAAAGGCCGCGAGTTGGAAAATACTGAGGTGTTTATCAGACTAGGAGCTGCCTTAGAATTTTCATTTTAAATTGCTGATGCTTTTTTTTCAATTATTCTTGGTTTTCATTTGTAATTCTTTACAGACAGTCTCTGAATTTTGTTCTGCCTGAAGTTTTGAGAGATTTTTTGATCAGAGGCAAGGGAGGGAACTGGTGCACACAAGTGAAAACTTTGTTTTAGAGGTTAGGGAAAGTGCTTCTGTGTCATCTTTTTCATTTTGTTCAGTGATTTATTTTAACTTGTATGATATTTGAGGATACAGATGGTTTGTAGACTGTAACCATCACTGGCTGATGCTTACCTCTTGGTTCACAGGGATGGCCCAGCTGCAGGGTGAGTTCAAGGGCAAACTCCCTTCACCTTACTTTTTCCTCCTGGAGAAGGAAAACAAAAGAGAAGATTTGTCCTACAGGCAGAGGAAGCATTGCTGAACACCCTTAAAGGGGCACAGCATGCAGCTGACCAGAAGAGGGACCAAAACATCTACTTATTAATGCACCCCAAGGGTTAATCAGCATGGACCACTCAGGAAAATGCACTTAAAGTAACAGAGAGAGACAGTGATCACGTGCAAAAGTCACAGACAACAGTTCGGGCTAAGCCAGGTTTTCAGAGTTAGAGATACGGCAGTTTCACACTTCTTTTATATGACAGATTATCTAAGATATTAGAAGAACTACTGCAGAGAAGTTCCTAATCTTCTTTCCTTTGTTCTTAGGGGAGGAATAACTCTTTATAGCTGTATGATAAAATGATCACCTTTTTGTTATTGCTTTCTAAATTATGAAAATGTTAACATGTTTCATTGCTTTTTTGTTGTTGTTTTTTCTTGTTGTCCATAGCTTGTTATGTATACACTTCTTTGCTTTAAGTCTTTCCCAAGCAGTTACTGTAAGCTGTTTAACTTTTGGCTGGCTTAAAATGACTGTTTGGTTGCTGAGCACATGTAATGAATTGTTAATAGAAAAGGCAACGGTTTTCAGTTTAGGGAATTCTGGTTAGCAGAGTTCAGAAGGTTATAATGCACAGAGATGTTTCTGTTTGCAAAAGTGTGGGAGAGCAAAGCATTGAACATTTGACTGTGGTTTTAATAGCATACTAGAGTGGTAACATAACCTAAATCTTCAGTATGTTGCAAGATTAGATTTTAAACTTCTTTTTTTTCAATAGGTCCTTGATGAGTGAGTGATATTGGAGGGTGAGTGAGTGATATTGTTTAAGCAGGGACTCTGGTCATTGAGTGTAGTCCTTTAGTTGAGGCACTTGTGTCACAGCTCTTGAGTTTAGGACACAAAACACAGCTGCTCTGCGAGTTGTCAGACACTGGTTTGCCACTCTTAAGTTTTCAGACGTTCAGAGCACAGCTGTGGTTAAAGACTGAAAGAACTGTCCCAAGCATAAATGCTTCATGGTCAATTAAACTAGGAAAAGATCAGGGAAAAAAGTTTTTTCATTATAACTTGAATTAAATGTTGGGAACATTTGCATAATTTCTTGTTACATTATAGATAGACCTATTTCATAATGTAGTTGGATTAATTTAATTGTAGGTTAGGTACAAAGGCTCCAAAACCAGAGGTGGCATAGTAGTTGCATATGCAAACAGGAGACTTTTCTCATCAATTAATTATTCTTTATATTCTAGGTGAATCATGAAGTAGCTGATAGGGAGACTAATACCTTGCCTTTTCATCCGTTTGAAATGCAACAAGTAAGTCACCTGTATATTTGTTCATATTTCTCATGAATGACTTTAGAGGAGTGCCCAAACATTTAGGAGTGTGAAGATGGTTATCTAAAAATAAGATGTTGTAACAGATACTCTTGAGTTTTTTTTCCCCCGCGCTTTCTGTTGGATCGTAATCTGTAACGTCCTTCTTCCAAATTTCATATAGGCCCACAAAAAGAAGGATGTAGCTGTTCAGATGTTGGAATATGTTTTAGAGGAAATTGAGTATTTCCTCCCCAGAAATCTTGAGGTTTGATTTAAATATTCCATTGGAGCATGCAGGCAGCTCAGACTGATGCTAATGGCAGTGTATGTCCGTATCAGGAGATGAGTGAGGAAAATACAGCCTTCCCTTCATAATCTGTTCTTGTCAGGCATTAATGTTCATTTCTGTTATACAGAAAACAACCCCCCCAACAAAAGAACAACAAAAACACACTAAAAACCATCCAACTGACAGCAGACTGACTCCTTTCAATGTTTGCTGCTCTGTGGATAATGGCTGTTGAATTACTTTCTGTAATTTATTTTCAGGGAGATATTCTACGTATGGAAAAAGAGCATCAGGTATTAAAAGAACAACTTAAAGAAGCACAGGAAAAATATGAACAGTTACAAAGCCGAAGCTCAGAAGAAATCACTGTTTTAAAAGAGCTGATAAAAAAAAGTGTTGAAGAGACAGAGGTAACGTTTTTATCCATGCAACAGTGGGGTTATCAAAGACAAACTGCATTGGTTCACAGTATTGGTTGTGATAGGTCAACAGTAGTTTTGAAACTGTAGTCCTCATTGCTGTGAAGTCTTAACAGATCAGAGGAAGATGCCACGCAGGCTTTCAGAACACATTCAAATGAACACATAAGTTATTGGTTGTCTCCATCTAGTGGATAAGTACTGGCTTTGATTCAACCCAAAAAGAAAAAAGCACAATGTTCTTGACTCTCCCTCTTCTTAAGGAGAAGGTGTTGAAGTGGCCAGTGTTTTGAATTGCTGGGACAGCTGACAGGCTTTTCCAGATGTTTTCCTTGAAATTGGGAGCAATAGTGGCCTCCAGGCATCACTATCAGCCTATTATCACTTGGATTTTACAGTTAAAGCCAAGTGTGCTACAGGCTACTCATTTGTCTGCATTTTAAAGGGAGCTTTTCTATTAAAAATAAATCAGGTGAGACCAAAGCCTACCACCTCACTTTATTCTTTAGTAAGATCTTTAAATAAGGGGCCTGTCATTCAATCTCTAGCATCTTTTTCTTCCTTTCATTTGTGTATTGGAGTAAATTCCTGTACTGCATCTTGGGAGATCCTGAATTCTAGCTTTAACGTTCACCAAATGATAGAATGGTTTGGGTTGGAAGGTTCCAACCCCCTGCCATGGGCAGGGACACATTCCACCAGTCCAGGCTGCCCAAAGCCCCATCCAGCCTGGCCTTGAACACTTCCAGGAATGGGGCATCCACAACTTCTCTGGGCAGCCTGTTCCAGGGCCTCACCACCCTCATAAATGCTCCCTGTTCTAAACACCTGGCCTAAAAGTACATTAAGCACTAAGTAAAATTCTGTTGTTGTAAACGTTGCTGGCTAAGGTTTTGATCATGTGTCTGCAAGTTGCTCTAACTTGCGTTTTAATAAAATACTCTTTACAGAAATGATGTTTTCTTATTTTTTGCTTTTAGGTATCAAAGAATGAACTAGAGTGGCTTAATCAAGATTTAGAAATAAAAGTAAAAAAATGGCAACAGGAGAAAAAAGAAAATCAAGAGAACTTAAAAGCAATAAGGAACACTGTCAAAAAGCATATGGATACTAATGATAGGTACCAATTCTGAATACAGATTTACAGCTGTAGATCTCTATTTTTGTCCCTTTGCTTGATTTTGTTTGTTTGTTTCTTTTAAAGTAACAGTAAGTAGAGTTATTTCTGGTAGTCTATGGTAAGTTTCAGTATTTACTGATTCAATGAATGAGAATTCAAACTTCTTGCCCTGATAATATCATTAGGGCAAGAAAATGAGTTAAATGCAGATCTTGGATTAGAGCTGGTATCAATAGGATCTGCATGTAGTTATTTAACCTAAGTAATAAACACTACTTCTTCACTGTTTAACATTTTTGTGAGTGTTCCACAATCCTTTAGTTTGGCACTGCTTGCATACTTTTCTACTTCATGATTTACCATTATTTCCTTGGTGTGCTCCTCTGCAGCAGTATGATTAGCCTTAAATTTTTATTTTTTTGTTCCTCTTCCTCACATACAGTCAACCCAACTGAACTCTGCTCTGCTTCTTTCTTTCTTACACGCTTTGTACCTGTACTGCCACAGAGCATCTCTGAAGGTTAACTAGGGATGCGCGTTTCCTTCTTTTCTAGTCTTGTCCCCTACTTGTCAGATTCAAGTAAATCTGCAAGAACCACATAGCTATATGTATCTATTGTGTGTTGGTTTTGTTTTGTTTGTTGTTTTTTTTTAAACTCATCATCCATCCTAAAACAGAAATCTGCAGGGCTTCCCGTGGAACTTAGATCAGTAATATCCCATCATGGCCCGGTGTGCAGCAATCCCAGGTATTCCCCTGACAATTAGTTTTCCTGGCTATGAAGGAATAAGAAACAGCTTCAGTCAGCCTTCTACTATAGTCATAGAGCATCTAGGGAATTACATCACTGACACACTGGAAAAATAAATCCAGTGTCACCTGACATAGTATTATCAGCAGCTTTTCCCAAAACATTTTAAGCGCTTCAGGAATCTTTAAGTAGCCTAATCATTGGCTGTATAACCAGATAGAAGCTTTTTCACAGTAATAGGCTGGAATATCCATGTCTGATTTAGTATTTTGTTGTGTTATTGCAAGCACAGGTAAGCATTTTAAAATAGCTGTCAGAAAACTGATGAAACTGACTTTTTTAGTAATGATTTTTCTAATCAGACTTGACACTTCCTACTATATTTTTAATGTTCTCTGTCAGTTTTCAGACTTAAGAAGGCTTCTGTCCTTGAGTGCTGTATTATTATCTTTAGTATGAATAGTTCAAGCCAAATCTTTCTTGACAAATTATCAGCTTGCACTTATATTAGTTACTTGCTGCTTAATTAAGAATACATTTAAATGCACTTGTAGTATTAACATATAAAGTGTATAGATTGTCACTGCTGCAGAGTTATCACTGTGATTATAGAGGAACGTGTAATGTGTTTGGTAGTGAACAATTTTCAGAATAAGTTTAATAAATGTTTGATTACTCTAGGTATTCAAAGACCATTGATGAGAAGGAGAAGCAGTATAAGATACATTTCAATACATGTCTTGAGACCAGGTAAAACTCTTGTAAAACTTTCAGCAATATTTGTATTTTTCTATTGACTTGTCATTATCGGAGTTGTCTGTTTCATTCTGTGTGAAAGATCAGAAAAAACAAGCACTTTAGCCCATAACTTTTATTCTCAGTTAGTTTACTTTTACTTACTATAAGTAAATATTATTTTATTTCAAATATTTAGAATAATTCAAAGCTGGCTTTTCAAAATAGTGTCATATATTTCCCTGATTATATGATGCAGTATTTTAAGACACATTAGAAGTTGGGTGCTGTAGATACATACTGAACTGTCATATGCAGCTTTGGATCCTCGGATATTTTTAATTCTAAATGTACATAAAGTTATCTGAACGCTTTCTAAAAGTTGCTCATTTGCACGTAGATGGAATTTAAGGTTCATTTATACCATATGTTCTGTATATATGTGAACAGGCTTAGAACAACAAAACTTGCATGTCTGCAGTAGTCAACCCCCCATAAATTTTTTACATTGCACAGTGGAATTTGGTTAAGAAACCCCAAAGTTACGTCCACGGAGCCAGCAGTACGGCTACAAGAACATGACACTATGCCCAAAGGCACAAGCTGTACACCATAAATGAAGATATGTGGGTCTGAGGAAAAGACAAGTAACGGCTGCAGAAAACCTCTAGAATGTACTATTCTATTGTGTTTAACCTAAATCTTTAACCTCTTTCTGTTTTGCAGTAATAAACTTGCTAATGAGAAGGTAAAATTGGAAGAAATTATAAAAAAGAGTCAAGATGACTACCAGGAGCATATGAAAAGAGCTGTTAAAGCAGAGGTAAAAACAAAAGAACAACAACAAAAAACTAAAACACTTCTGTTATAGCCTAAATCGGCCCTTTATATAGCCTTTGCATTGATAGGTGGGGAAGATGACTGCTGAAGTCTTATCTAACAATTTCCCTTAAGGTAGCATCTAAGGCTTTTTATGAGGATGTATTAAAAGTGTTGATCAAATGCTGACGACTGCTGTTCTGGATGTTATCTTGGAAAACTTAGCAGATCATCACAGTGCATTATTATTGACCGGTATTAAAAGTGCACAGAATTTGGGGCACCTGGTATCGCCCCAAACAAAATTCAGCTAAGTAATTCAGTTTCATACATACCTGCATTATGAATAGATTCCATTAGTAAGAATTAACCATAGGAAGATATGGATTCCTTTTCAAAATGAAGTCATGCTTAGTGAATGTATAGCTAATTCTTTCTTGGGTAGAATCAGAGTGCAACTTCAGTATTTCACTAAATGGAGATTACTGATCAAGATTTTTTGCCAAAATAATGTTTTACATTGGAAATGCTTTAAGCATCGTGAACAATGCTTTCTTCTTAGGAAAGGCTTGAAAATTGTCTTAACCTGCAGTGGGATTTTATAAAAACATTAGACAGTTTGTTCTTGTTGGTCTTCAACCATGCAGTATTTAAAAGGCTGCCTTATTGACTTAAAATGTGTGTATGCACGCATGTGCATGCACATTTTTGATAAGGGGCAAAAGGAACACAAATGGACGCTTTCTACAATCAGCTGAAGTGAATATAACCTAGTTATCCTCCTAAAGGCATGCCAGTGCCCTTAATTCTACTTGAAATTCCTCACTATAGGAGCAGTGTGTGAGTGTATGTTGTGCTCTGTATCATCAAATTATTGTTTAAGATGCTTCAAGACTTTATTCCTTGTGTTACAGCAGAGCTTTTATTGCAATCCTTTTTTAAGCAATTATTTTGTTACAGATATCAGTACTCAAAAACTGGAAAAAAACTGAAGTATACAAGCTAAATGCCATAGCTGCCAATGCAGACACAAATCTCAAGATGCTGAAGTCATTAAGCAGGTATGGAGAGTATACGCCGGTAATTTCAGTACTACTGGTTGCTAAACAGAAGTAATTAGGGCATGTTTAGTCATGATCTTTTAACTAGACAAGTCAGTTTTGCTCACAAAGCGATGGTTGCCTGAAAGTTATGCAGTAGTTAAATGCAACTTCCCTGAAGTTGAATTCTTTTCTAGTCTTGCATTATCAACGTGTGAAATACTTAAGCAGCAGCAAACTTCTTGTCTTACCCTTTCTTAGCCTGGGAAGATTAGGCTACTAGGAATATTCCAGTTACTCCTGCCCAGTATCACTGGGGAGAGGGCTGCAGTGTAAATAAAGAAGAGGTGAAATAAAACTGGCATATGACAAGATTGTTGCATCCCTTACAAGGAACTAACTTAGCCCTTTTGAGTTACTACTTTAAAAATATATGCCATATTCCCTCTCCTGGTAGAAGTTGCCCATACAGGGAGGAACTCTTGGTTTAAAACCATTGGTCTTAAACAAAAAATAATGGAATAGAATAATTCAGTTGGAGGGGACCTACAACTATCCTTGAGTCCAACTACCTGGGCACCTGAGGGCTAACCAAAGTTAAAGCACGTTACTGAGGGCATTGTCCAAGTGCCTCTTGAACACTGATGGACATGGGGCATCAACTGCCTCTCTAAGAAGCCTGTTCCAGTGTTTGACCACCCTCACAGTAAAGAAATGTTTCCTAATGTCCAGCCTGAACCTCCCCTGGAGCAGCTTTCTGCTGTTCCCACATGTCCTGTCATCAGTGACCAGGGAGCAGAGGCTTGCTGCTTGCTCTCCTCCACTTACCCTCCTCAGGAAGTTGTAGAGAGCAGTGAGGTTTTCAGTCTTCTTTTCTCTGTAGTAGACAAACTAATGGGAATGCTGGAGTTTAATTGAAAATCTTTGTTATTTCAGCAGCTCGGCTTCAGCACTTCCTGAGTTGAAGTCACAGATTGATTCTTGGGAAATATTTATTTCAAATATAAAGAAACAAATGGAAAAAGTAGAGGTAAGTCTTAATTTCTCTTAACAAGGTATAAATTGAACTTTGGAAATTAAAACAGAATAAATAATTTTGCATTCCTTTTTTAAGACACTAATGTCTTCTCCAAATACTTATCTGCAGTTTTTTAATGACAAAATAAAACTTTGATTATAAGGCCTGATTATTAAATATAGTTAAGTTACAATGAATCTCTTCCGTTACATAAAGACAAAATTCTTTCCTTTGTATATGTTGCTTGAAGATTGGATTGCAGATTAACGAGTCTGTAATCTCAGTTCTTTTGTATTTTTTGAACTTTAAATGTCCGTGCAACTTTAAAAACAACGGAGAACCGTCTGCTAAGAGAAGCTGAATACATTGTGTATGTGAAGTTTTAAAAACTAGAAAATGCTTCACAAGCCCTTTCAAACATTAATGCAAATACTTCAATAGAGAGTTATGTTACTAAACCAAATGGTAGCCTATGTCTCCATGTGAAAGGCCTGATACCTTTGCTTTGCAAAGGTGTTAATGCCATAATTAATGTTGTTAATGCCATTTTAAGTAACAAAAGAGCTTTAGCTAATGCTAATTTGGAGAATTTGCTTTCCTTCTGCAGGTTGGGTATGAAGAAAAAATTCAGATGGTGAAAAACGGTGTACGAAATTGCCTCATCAAAATAGAAGCTGTGGATCTTTCATCTCCTCCCAGTGTCTTAGTATGTATCTTACATTTGATAGCGGTGTGTTAAGAATTTCTTTAGGTTTCTATCCAGCATGGCTATCTGTTACAGAATGTGTACATAAAGAACCTGAATACATAGCCTTGAACACAAACTAATCTATGTCTGTCCGTATGCCCAGGAAAAGGTGACTGCAGATTAGCAGGATGACATCCAGTGACAAATTCCAAAGTCCTTTTCAGAGGCTTAAGCTATTTAAAGTTGATGCTAAAGTGCTTCCCATTTTCTTGTATGTCATGACTTTACTGTAGCACCAAAATCCACAGGGACAAGGGCCCATTACACCAACACATAACTGATGATGGATACCAAAATTCCAGTTGTATCTGTTAGGAACTAGATGCAGTTTCAGCCATTTATAGAAATTAACCTGCAGTAACTACATCCCAGACAAATGGTATTAACAACATTTTCTTATGGGTTAGAAATTCCACAAGCGCTTTGCTCAGTCCTTGTCAGTTACTTCTGAACTACACATGATTGTTCCTGGTGCAAGGACAAAGTCAGCGTAAGTCAATATTTAACTATTCATGCCCATGCTGGTGGGGGGACACAAGCCCATGCTGAAATCCTTGGAGCCAAGCTAGCTGTAGTGATGATGCCAAAACCGTAAACGTTGCCATTCACTGAGAGTAAATTTGAAATTAGGGCACAGAGCTGATGTACAGTCATGAAGACAGATAGTACTCAAAAATCACTGTACCTGGGTCAGTTTGGAGTAAGGAAATAAGGATTTAGTCAAGAACCCTTCAAGATAGGGGAGTTAAATGACCTGCTAAGTAAAATGCTCATAGTATATTCATAAATGAAATCCCTAAATGCATCGAAGATGCCACTAAAGAAACTTCCTCTAAAAAGTATATTATTCTCAGAAAGTCATCTCTTTTTTAATTTCCTTTGTTTTTGGTTTAATTTGGACCCAATACTCTGTTCTAATACTGTAGTACATTTGTTACTACAATTTTTCTGAACTTGTACAAGTAACGGTTACCCTTACATTCTCCTGCATACTATTTCTTCCCAATTGTTTCCAGGTATCTTTTTTGTCCTTATTGGCACAGAACTCTTAAGGATATTGTAGATATTCTTAGTTATCGAAGTTATATCCTTAGGTTGCCATCAATTTAGAGGTCGGGAAGCAGAGTGACTTGATCCTTTTGTTCTTCATTTGGTATCTGGTTTTACTGCAGGAATGCAGGAATAACTAATTAGAAAAGGTATCTGTAGTTCTTTCTGCTTCATGAAGACTTTAATAGGCAAACGCTGAATCCAAATGAAAAAGACTTGATGAAAAATATTTTTCTCCTTGGCTGTGTAATTCTGTCTGTAATTCTTACCAATTTTGAATCAAGTGATACAAAAACATCATTTGATAAAGCGTAAAAACTCTGTAAGCATCTACAAAAATAAACCTAAAGCTTTGTCCTAAGGAATGTGAAAACTTGTAAAAATCTAAATGGGCTAAAATTGAGATTAGACTGTTCTACTATGTAACGTTTTAGGTCAAGCTGACTTTTCATATCTCTGTTGGCAAAGCTAAGCTGGTTACATACAGATTTTAAAAAATCACGTTCTCAGGCAAATTTTTTTTTTTTTTTTTTTTTTTTTTTTTTTTTGTAGTCTTGTAGCTTATGCCAAAACTTACTTTATATCTTCTCGTTCTCCTAAGGAGATGATCCTTTTCTGTTAAAGGTGGTTATGGGCATACACCTGTACTGAGAGGGTGAAGTATCACTTCAAAAAGTGATTAAAGTATTAATTTAAAGAACATTGTGAATAAGGACCAGCAGGTTTAATTCAACTATGTGTAAATGTGTGTGCTAGAAGGCAGCCAGCCGCCTTAGAGCCATCAAGTTCTGAAATGGCAGCAGTAATGGGGCCAAACAACTTATTTTAAGAAGTTCTTTCCATTTATGGAACAGAGTTATTAGTTCAAAAAGAAATCTTCCTGGATTATGTCACCTCCAAGTTCTTGAGGGTGACGATTATAGCTGATGTGTTTGGTTTTAAAATAAGCAAATGTTACACTGGATTATATATAGATTATATCATCAGTTGAAAGCAACAAATTTTGTATTTCCAAATGGGTGGCACTTGCTTTAAAGCAGTGGCTTCTACCACCAATTTCAAACTACACTTCTTTAAAACTTAAAGCAGTCCAACAGCCATTCATTCTTTAGAAAACCCAGAATAAGTAGAAGTAACAGCTGTAATTAAGGCATGTATACAGTCCTATTTAATCCTGTTGCAAACAGGTTGTCTGTATGTAGTACTTATGAAAGAGCACCTTTGTGTGACATTGTTACCTTGTAGAACAAGTTCAGATCCATTGATACGACCTCTCAGTTCCTTCTCATGACTGAAATGTAGCGTAGTTCATGCTGCAAATGCTCAAGAGTTCTGCTCGACTTATTTTAATTACTGTTTTTCTTGTGGGATCTGTTTATTTCCTAGAGAAAACAAAGCAGACTGGCTATCAGTGATCCAGCTGTTGTCATGTACTCCTCTGCATCTGCACAACCTAATTTACTTCCAGCATTTTTAAGTTCTGAAGATCAAGGTCCAACATCAGCTCCATTTATTACACAGGCTGGTGTTAAGCTAGCACCTGCGAATTCAAAGTCTCATTCTGCAAGTGATGGAGCAGTGAAAAAACATTCCAAACCTCTGGAAGGATCGTATGCCGATAAAGTTTCATTAACTTGTCCATCAAGGATTTCTGGAAGTAATACTCAGAATAGCCAACCAAACCAACCCCACCACGATGATTCAGCTATACGTATGAGGCTTCCTGGAACTCCAAACAACACATTGCCTCCAGAAACACTGGAAAGTATTGCTGCACATCTAAAAACTATATTTCCAGGCTACAGCAGGTGATTTTTAATGTCTACAGTTTTGTGTTGGGCAATAAAAATTCTAATCATCCAATGATAACAGTCCAAAATGAATTGATTTGTTAGTAGATGGCTCCTATTGTCTAAGACGAGTTTTCTTAAAACATTAGTTCCTTTCCCTTGTTCAGTGAGACATTCCTTAAGGGAACAGACCCACAGAGTTGACTCAATGTTGTTCTCACTTAGAAGCACCAGCAAATAGAACTAGTAGGATTTTATTTTTATGATTTAAGGTAGCTAGATCCTAGTTATTGAGAGGTGGTGGAAGCAGGTGCTTGCTGCAGTTCTTCTGAGTAGTATCTTTTAGTTAATGGAGCAGTAGGCTCTACTGCTATGAATCAAACATGGAAAAGAGTGTTTTCTAATACTGTGATTATGCCTACGATAGCCATAGTGTTACTAATTGGTAACGATGTCACTTTTATTTCAGTTCAACCTTTACCAAGTTCATAAAAGATGTACAGAGAAGAAATGGGAATACATTGTTAAGCTTGAGCTCCACTGAAATTCTAAGAAGAGTGACAGATCTCATTCTGGACCAGCAAAATAAGGTACTGTTGTAGTTGCTGCCATTTCTGCTGTGCACCCCTGACGGTGGAAATAACGCAGCGCGTTTCAGAAGAGAAAGCACATTTTTCTTTGCTGTCAGGCTCTGAACTGTGAACTTGCTCAAAATTCTTATCCAATACCTGTCTAGGCATCAGCTTCAACAGGGAGAGCTGTGAAGTCAGTATCCTCTGCTTCACCAGGACAGACTGGGACTCGGAGTCAGGAAATATCTGCAGAAGAAAACGTACCCAGCCCACCTAAGGCAAGACCTGTGCAGAAAAATGCCTCAAGTCAAAATACATACCCAGCTCAGCCAAATCTACAGCCATGGGGAAATGTTGGAGCAATACCTAAGTCTAAGTGGAAAAAAATAAACTCTACAGTAAGTTCTCCACTATTTAATGAATTTCAAATTATTACTCTGTACTTCTTAGGAGATGTGAAATGATTAGGTGTATTGCTGGAAAAAATAATCAGGACTTGTTCATTTTGTGGACAAAACCTTAAATAAACATGGTTAAAGTTATTAACATCATTAAATTATTGGAATTCAATGATTAATTGTTGCTAGCTTTCAAATAACATTTTTTGTGTAGGCCTCCAGTGATGATCCTTGCACCATATGTCATGATGAGCTAAGCAGAGACTCATGTGAACTGGAATGTGGGCATCACTTTCACAGAGAGGTGAGGATTCTTATTTGCATCTAAGTGATAAGAACCTTTACTCTTTGTTCAGTTATACATTTGGTTTACTTTTTAAAAGTTTTTCCCCCTCATCCTCAGTACCTGAAGTTAAAAACAACGATGCATAGTTTTCTTTTACATACCTTGCGCACCAAGACTTGCTAGATATAATCTTACCGTGTTGAAAAGTGTCAAGTTTTAGATCTCAACTAAGGTGATAATTCATCAGAATGAACTGAAGCTCTTTAAGCTGAACTCTTTATACCAGACTTGGACTGTTTCCTCAACAATATCTTCCTGTTCTTGCAGTGCATTAGAAAATGGCTAAAGGAACATTCGAGTACCTGCCCTATCTGCCGCGATCATGTTCTGTTACCTGAAGACTTTCCTGAGCTTCCAGCAAGAAAAAAATATGCCTAAATCTTGTTTTATTTAACATGTAATAAGATGTAAAGTGGCTGCAGATAAATAACCATCAAGACAAGGAGTGGAAACGTGATGCCTTGGAAGAGGCTGATCCCAGGTTTTGCTGGAAAGGACAGCAGAACTCATTCTCGTTCAGTATTTAACACTTGGCTGTAAGCCACAAGACACGGGTACTGCCACGGCACCTACAGTATCAAGTTAGTATGCTCCAAAATCCAGCACTTCTGGTTGCTGCCTAAATGAGCGCAGCTGATGTAGTTCAGAGGCCAGAATCACACAAAGCTGGTAGGTTTTCTGGCTAAGGGGTTTAAACTGCCGTATCTACTTTCCTCAAAGGATGGTTATGCCTATGAACAATTCCTATAAAAAGTGTGTGTGAGGTCCTTCAGAGCTGATACTACGCTGAAAATAAATTCTAATATCGAACAAAGAGGTGAGCTGAATGACAGGCTAGAACTTGGAACAACCAATCCACTAATTTCTCATAGTATAAACAATTATAACTTAACTGCAGGATTCAAATCAGGATTTTTGTGATCATTTTGAATACGGTTCATACAATTTCAATTCCTTTTTCCACATAAACCTACAACTCATAATTCAGATTGTTTAAATAATGATTTCTAACAATAATTTGAAGCAAGAAGTTTAAGTTTTCTTGTCATTCCTTCTGTTTGTACATCATTGATTTGGAATAATATGATTCGGTTTTTTAATGTAAGAATGTCTTAAATAACCCTCATAGTTGAGCTGATTTGTCTAAATTGGAATTAAAGGATTTTTATTTCTGATGAAGCAATAGAGTGCATCTGTATTCCGTGCATGAATGCCGGTTTACGAGCAATGTGAGGTACACAGTACAACAGCTGAAAGAATTGCTACCCTACTGCTTCAAAAGTCAGAACTTGCCAGAATGAGTACCCTTTTCATTGTAAAAAAATGTTTCAGGTGGCCAGAAGACCAGGGCTATATACCGTACACTGCTGTGCTAGATCATGTAAACACTCTGAAAATACAGTGAGTGTGATTGTTTGGGTACAAGCAGTATTAAGCTGATTATTTGAGATTAGGTAAGTCTAATGGATCATTTGTTTCCCCAAGTGAAGTATGTATACTACAAGTGAAGTTTTAAACTATCTTGAGATATGTCAGTATACTAATTGGAACTTGGATCAAAAATAAAATTACTACTGCAGCTGATGTGGTGTTCTTTTATTTTAATATTTTTGCTAAGTATGAGTTACTGATGAGTAAACTGTTTGCTAGAGGGCTAAGCCATTGTATAGCCAGAGAATTAGGTACTGTGCTGCTCAGCACTACATCACTTGCGTCCTTTTCACCTTCCACTGTTTCCTCAGTGGGAGAAAAAAAAATACATATATTAATTAAACTTGATCAGCTGTTCACAGAAGCAGCCCAAGTCCTCGCCACTTAGGCCACTTTTCCAGGGTAGAGGGATCCTTGACCTGCTAAGCAGTGGCAAAGTATTCCCACAAGCCACGGTCAGCTATTTGGTGTTTTACAAATAGAATATAACTTGGTTTGAGGTAACACGGGTAAGTTGGCTGTGAAAACGGGTAAGGCAACACTTAGCGTTAATGCAGAGTTAATGAACTGATATTTATGTATGCTCATGCTTGTTATCAGCCAATCTTATTTTTTCCCTATGCTCACAGCACCAATAAGAGCCCAGGTTGCTAAGTAAGTGGGGTGGTTTTTAATCTGTGCTCCTTTTCTCTTCCCTGACTTGCAGAAACCGCAAGAATTTTACTGATAGCCAGAAGTGGTTTAGTCACATCTTTAAAAAGGAGGCCTGAGAGCAGACAACAAAACATGATCTACTTCTAAGGCATTTAAGACTAAGTTTTTATGGAGATAAGAAGTCTCAGACTCTTTAACAGTAAGTATGTGTAGACGAGGCTAGTTTATTTTCAGACTAGGACAAGGTAAAACAGCCTTGCTCTGTGTCTAGGATTCCTGACTTAAGGATATATGTTATGTGCTAAGGGATTATTCCTGCAGTGTGAGGATGCTGTTGACCTTTTTCTTTATACATGAAAGGTCTGTGAAATGCTCCGTAATTACAGTAGAAGTCTGGTATCGATGTGTGAGACGAGTCCAATTTCTGATCTGCAGTGACCACTTCTAGGCTGCTTAGTGCAGATACTGTAACATTAATCCTTGGCTTCCTGTCGAAGCTGCTTCTGGGAGAGCCAGAACGTTTCAGGGAGCAACTGGAGCACTCACTCTAGAACAGGATTTTTCAGCTGTCCCTGCTGGATTTCTGAACCATTCTGTACCGTCAGGCCCCTGAGATCATGGTGCAGGCAGAGGTGATTGCATAGGGTGTGGGTAAGGGATCTGCTGCTGCAGATGCTATGGCCAGAGGCAGGATCGAACACCAGCGCATCTTCTCAAGTAACCTAAATGTGCGAAGTGCTACTGCTGCCTCAGCTGTGAGCAGCAGGTGGCACTCCTTTAACATCATGCAGACTAGAAGCAGGAACTTGTTTTCCAGAAATCATCCTGTGCTGGTTCTTGATCTTGCACAAGTGATTATTTCCAGTAAATGAGGGGTGGGGCACAGTAGTCAGGGAGCTTTTTTTTTTTTATATATATATATATACGTAAGACTGTTGTAAGACATTAAAATAACACCTTAATTGTTTTCCTGAAGTATAGCTGATACCGAATCATGGCCAAACCCAGAATTACATTTTCCTGCTTGGCAATGCTGCTGGATAAAGCTATAGGAAGTTGGTTTGGGCAGTTTTCTTAATTCTTTTTAGGTTGTTATCTTGACACTCACACTTGATGTAACTCTGTATACTTAGCCTACCTCTGTTCCACACAAAATTTTATGGAAAATTCGCAGAAGAGCAGTATGGCTGTTCTGTTGACTTTAACGAACACCAAAACCCATAACCTGTTCTTGGGAAGGTTAATTCTTGCTGAAATGGCTTTCCCATCTAGTTCCTGCCTTGCCAGTTTACATGAACCTTTAAGATGTAGTATTACAAACATTTTAATGTCTTTCTCAGCATGAAACTGTATCTTCACAAATACATCTCGTGATGTTTATACGTCTATGTTGATCAGGTGACAATAGTAACCCGCCTATTTAAAGCCTGTCTCCCTTGGAATGGTAACTTGCATCATGAGGAATCATATCCTGAAGGCACAAGGTCCACAACATAGACTTTTATGTTGTTTCTCCCTTATTGGGGAATCTGCCCTCTGAATGGATGGGTCTGCAACAACACAGTGATGCTGTTCGTCATCTAAGCCATTCCTTTTTCACCTCAAAGCTGAAACATCTTTAAGTCTAATACAAGGAAAGATGGTAAAATGCCAAGAATAAGCTTGTTCTTAAGCTAAAACCTCTGACTGATCTTTCTTGGTGCTGTATTTTACATACATAGCAAAGGTTAAATAAGGCCCCGTTTTTCTAATCCACTGCAGTGGAGGTAGGAGTCAACTGCAAAGCACTAGCTTCTACTGTAAGCGTTCCTGCTGTACAAACTCATTCCCAGTCTGACCAAAATACATGTGGTATTATTTAGTCTCTCTTATTTCAGTCATCTTGCAATATTCATCCCATGCCACTACGGTGCATTGTTGTAGCACCATTTATTATACTTTCAAAGACATTATTCGGTGTTATATCACACTACCCTACCCTCCCCCACCATCTCTATACATTGTGTGGAACAGGAATAAGTTTAAGAAGTTGTTAAAAGACTCTAGAACAAGAGTTGCGTTATGAAATAAGCAGTGAAATTTATTACAGATTTCTACAAGCTGTAGAAATATCCAAAAACCATTCTTTCAATTGGGCTGACAAAACTGGGTGGCTGTTGAAGTCAGAAAGATACTTGATGAGGCTCTTTAGATAGGTACATCCACACAGTCTATTGTAAGATGAGCACAGTCTTTGGAAAGATCTATAGCCTGAAAGCCCAAGAACTATCTTCAGGGAGAAGGAAGTGCTGTTTTCTCAGTTAAAAAAGAAAGATAAAGTTTCACTTGGTCTCTGAAAAAAATTCATCCTTTTTCAATAAATCCTTTAAGTGATTCTTCCTCTGGCTATTTACATCCTGCAGAGCTTCAGGGGGAAGTTCTCTGTGATAAGATGATCATCATGCAGAAGGACAACAATGTTGACTTCAAATTCTGAGGGAAGGGGAAAAAAATAGAGTTCCATTTAGTAATCCCGTAACCTGCACCATCAGTAGGGTCAGAGCAGACAGTTCCTGCTCTCAGATGATCACTTCACCAGACTCTCCTGAGCTATTTCAATACTCTAAATTTTTCTGGGGCCAAGTAATAGGGGAAGGCAGGGCTGAACAAGCTGCTCCAGACATACCTAGACACCAGCACCAGAGACCTTGGGTCATTCCCCAAGAACGCTGGCTTGTTCTCATCTTTGGAATTCCTCTCGATTCAGTTCCATGTCCCTGAGAAACTACATGTGTTGACCAGGAGACTGTATGTCAAAGTTCAGACATCTGCTAAAATGGACTTTGGTGTGAGACACCTTTCCCAGAACAATATTTATTGTTTAAAAGCATGTTAAGTGGAAGAGTTAGGGAACAGACTCCTGTCCACGCTGTCAGCATGTAACAGAAGATTCTCAGGCATTACAGAAAATGAAATTGAACACCGAAAGACAACATACCTGCAACCTATGAAAAAAAATCTCAAAAAAATCTCTACTCTTTAAATATTATATTGTATTGTTCAGACACGAAATCGGTATCAGATCTATAAAGAATTATAAGTGGAGACAATTCAAAGACTGTTAATGAGTGATGGAAATCAGAGAGAGAACTAAACCGAAAATAACTCTTTCATTTATGAAAAGTTTTAATATAGATATGAAGATGCTCAAGAAATAGGTACTACGTTAACAGTAGCCATTTGTCACTGTACATTACTATTTAATTGCTAAAGATAGCAAAAGTAGACTACAGTATTATTTTGGGAATAGTCACTGTACGTATCAGGTGCAAAAATGCTCTTGGGGGAACAGATAAGCAGGTAGTCAAAGCTGCAAGTTCACCTGTGCACATTTGTGCAGGATGCACAGCAGAAAATGAAGAGGAGCTTCAGTTGGGAAGGATCCTAAAAGTAGGGACTTACACTGTAGGGACAGCTACTACTATAGCAGCAGCTTCAGCCTGATGCAATGCAATACAAAAAGGAGAACCAACATACTCCAGTAAGATGAAGGGAGGCAGAACAGGCTGGCAAGCAGAACTTCTGAAGTACTTGTTTGAACAAATGAGAAGAATCCTAAATGTTATGCGTTTGTTAATGAAAATGTTGGATTTATGACAGAGTAAGCAGGAAGAAGTGGCCCACGTAGATCAAGAAAGCAAAGTCTGCCTCACTGCTTCTATTTGAGTCTGTGCAATAGGAGAATGGGAATCAAAAAAAGAGAAAGGCCGTGGAAAGAGGGATTCTCACTGGTGATAAAAAGAAGGAAGTGAGCAGCTTGTTAATTTATTTTTGGGGTATTACTCAAATGCTGAATAACACCTGACTTTTTGGCAGAAAAAAAATACTTGCTGCTCCTGTGTTTCTTCTGTCCCTATACCATGTAATTCTGTTAGTCAGAACTAGCATAATAGTTTCAAAACTGATTTTAATTGGAAGCATTTGGTCTCCATTTTCTCAACCTATATGAAATGCAGCACACTACAATCCCGGTCATGGGGCCTCTACGGCAAAAGAGATGTCCTTGGTTTGCTTCCACAGCGTTTCATCCACTGTGCAAGTTTTACCTGCCAGAAGCTGAAGTGAAACTAAAAGCATTTCTAATGGAAGATGTAAATGCAGCACAAAATCCTATCCACTTACCAACTTTGAAGTTTGTTGTTTCCAGCGTGGGGCAGGTGAACAACCTGGGGAACACCATGTATATAGGAATGGGAAGGCCCCTGCAGACATCCCCATCAGCGATCTGAATGTTCTGTATCTCTGTGGCATCTCTGGCGTAGCCTTCCGCACACCCTGGTGAAAGCAGGGAATTTAGAGGGAGAGGAAGGGAAGGGAGGGCAAGAAGGCAAAGCGGTGTCCAAAATTCGAACGTGAAGATTTACCGAGGAAGGTGACGGGGGGATGTCCACGGACAAACACCACAGATAATGGAATGGGATGTGACCTTTTACCCTTTAACCTGTGAGTTTCCACATTAGCACTGCAAATTAAGGGTCACAGAGATTTAATTTAACTTAACGTTTGGGCTGTGCCACCTGAAGTGCAAAACAGTTTTTTGCCAGTGTTTTCAATCTTCTCAATTGTATGGCTTCTGACAGTCTTGCATATTTAGGGTGAAAGTGCAGGTGGTAATTGCTGCAGTCTGTACACATGCTGTTTACAGAGAAACTTACCACAGGTTTCCACACGTACTAACTGCAGCTCAATACTTTTCACTGCAGCTTCTGCATTCTCCACAACCAGCTCCCCTGTTAGCGGCTGTGTAATGACACAGTTTGTAGAGCTGAGCTGGCCTCTGATGAGAAATTTTGGAAGTGAAGCTCTCTGAGAAGATGGGGGGGAAACAAAACAAAACTGTAAGAGCAGACCAGGAAAACAACTCCTTGTCTTTCTGTCTGTAAGGTAGTTATCAAAATATGTAGGGAAGCCCAAGAAGCTGCAAAATTAAGAACTAAAAAAATAAAAAAATCAGAAATGCCTCAAGCACTTGGTTAATTTAACTCTTTAAATATGCACCCTTATGGATATGCCTTATGGTATGTCCTACTGCCCTCCCCCTGGCATGCACCCCTACTCATTCCATCCACAGGAGCATTTTTCCTGGGATGAGCTGACGAAACTTGGCTTTACCCAGAAATCAGGAAATACGTAAAGGAGGCAAACTGGCCGGCATTACCAAGATGGTTCAGTCGTGTCACTTCACTGTGCTCTCAAGAACTGCATTCTCGGCCCGTTTCATTACAGATTATAAAATACAGTCTCTGGTTTCAGTAATTTTCCCCACCTTTTAAATTTCTCTCTCAGTGCCACTATTGAGAGAGAAGACAGGCATTTAAAATGTTCATTTAACACAAGATGTGTCATACTGCTGTGTATCAAGACACCAACTAAGAGACTGGACAGTCAGTAAGGAGCTTCACTTCAATACAGGATCACGCTGAACTTTCAACATTCACTCAACAGCAAGCACATTTCCTACTTTTTATGAAATGAGTTGTAACAGCTGATTGAGGATGACAGTCTAGAAACCAGTTTGCATACCGGAACGAAGTGGGTTTCTGCCCCCTTTTGCCCCCTGTTTTTGCCAGCAGGCATCACAGACATTCTCTGCCAGCCCAGAAACTCCTCACATGCCAGAAGCTCCTATTACACTTCGGGTTCTGGCAGGAAGCATACTGAAACAGTCATGTACTCTACCCACATCTTCAGCTCGTACCTCACCATCCAGTTTTCTTCAATCCCTTTCATCATGCTGCTCTAACCTTCCTCTTCTTTTGCAAGTGTTATCCTCTCCCTCCTTCATTTGTTGTTACTGACATCTTTGATGTTCACCCCTACCTTCCAACCATCTGTTTACACTTGTTTGTGGTGTCCTTGCCCATGTAACTGATTTTCCCTTCTTCCAAAGCAACTCTCTTGTCAAAAACCTTTTTTCTCCCAATCTTTTGCTTCTTAGTCCAGGCTGCTTCATGTGTTTAGTAAACTTGACCTCATCTGCGTATTATCTCCCAACGGAAATAGAAATTACATCCCTGACAAAACCTCTATAAAGTACAATGTATTAGTAAAATGCCATCTTATTGTACAATCCCTAGCAGGTTCTTCTCATCACTAGTATTAGTAAAAGTAGACTTACTTCCCTGCCTAACGGGGAGGTCATATAACCATCCCCTGATCATTCCTGAGTAGTCAGGATGCTCAGAGACAGAGATAAAAGGAATTCGCAAAACAAGAACTCAAGGCCATTTTCTACAATCCTAATCTACAAGATTTAACATAAATAAATAAATGTGTATTTTCCCTAAAGCTTTACTACTTTTCTCAGTACCCACCCTTCGTATTTTATCCTAAGCTAGCTTTACATCTACCTCTCAGTGGCAGCCACTAAAAAAAACCAAGAGGCTACAGGCACAAATTGAAATACAAGAAGTTACATTTAAACACTGAAAGAAAAGTTAACTGAGGGTGGCCAAACCCTGTAACAGGTTACCCAGAGTGGTTGCACATCTCCATCCTCTGAGATACTGAAAAGATGACTGACATCACCCCAAGCAACCTGCTCTAGATGACTGCTCTCAGCACAGGGGCTGAAATAACCCATCTCCAGAAGTCCCTTCCAACTGCAGCCATTCTGTGAGTATGCAGAATAACGTCAACGATGGCATGACACAAGAGCTGATCGAGAGGTCTGCTTTGAGAAACAACTGGAAAAATAGGTCGAAATTCAAAAGTCTGAATTAAGATCAATGGAAGACAAACTGGGGATGCTGAAGGGAGAGCTATAGCAGGAAAGTACTCTTGTTAACAAAAAGAGCACAACAAAAATATCTGGAAAGACAGAACACAGGTTTCAGTGAACAAATGGAAAACCATATTCAGAAAGCTACCTGACTAAGGCAGCTACCACTGTTCATGCTGGCTTCCCAAAGCCACATAGTGCTATAAAAAAAAAAAAAAAGACGATATAAAAATACACCTTTTTTAAAGGATCTTACTACAGACTTTTTTCTCTTGCTTCACTGCCATCTTTCACTCAGAAAGATGGGAAAAAAAATGAACCATTTCTGAATTCCACCTTACTTTAATCACCACTATCAGGAGAGAACAGGCAAAATCACTTTATAGGAAAGAAAAAGAGTTGATGATGCACAAAGTATTTATTCATTCTTCTCTTGTTCTCATTCAGAATCACGCAAGCATTTACATTAAAAACAAAACCAAACAAAACCAAAAACTTACCTCTTTAACATTCTGCAGAGTTTCAGGAGTAATTGTGAAGTCTACAGGGCTTGGCGTCAGTTTCCCTTTCTGTGACTGTAATTAAAACAGTTAAACTGCACACTGATTTACAACGCACAATCACACTCTAAACACTAAAAAAATACAATGAAGTCAAACATCCATCCACTGTGTTAATTTTCAGGATTGTCTTCATACTGCGAGTGTGTATCTGTAGAACAGAAGACTGAGATTTCCTACCTTATTAACTAATAATAAGATTTGTCTAAACGAATCACAACGCATTACTAAGCTGAGCTGCAGAAACAGAACTCTCAAATTTGGGCTGCTTCGTGTTCGCCTTTGCAATAAATCACAGCACACTTCCCATTTGTGAGTTTTTGGCATAAGCTCTGCCTGCACTGAAATAAAACAAAACAAAAGCGAGCGTCTGACTACTCTAAACCAGCTGGAAAAGAAAAACATGCTACCAATCTTCTGAAACGTAAGAGATGCTATAAAAAAAATTAAATTTCACATTTCTGTATTTACAAATAATTACATTTTTTATGACATGTCTAATGTTTCCTGCCATTATCAATACTTAGCCAATTTGGGCAGGGGAGAGGAGTGAATTTTAAGTGAACTTGCTCTATTACTCCAAATACGTTTTATGAACTCTCTCTCCCTCTTGCAGTCTCAGAGCGCTCTGAACTCCTTCTGTTGTCCTTCCAATAACAGCTCAGCTCTGGTAAGCCATCCTCATATTACTAGGAGATCCTCAGGTGATGGAATCTAGTCTAGCATTGACTTAATGACTTAGCGTTACAGCTTCCTTAACTGTAAAATAAAATAATGGTCCGGGTTAGCTTTCCACACTAGAGGAGTAATTCTGGGGGCGCATTACTACGGTTCTTCAGTTTCTATCACAATAGGTAGTTATCACAAAACCAAGAAGTTAGTCTTATCTAAGTGGCTCAGCTGAGATGGGTCTGTACTTTTTATCAGGAAGGCAGATTTCACTTGCCATTCACAGACCTGTCTCCATCCTTATCTCAGAGAGATCCACTGTCTTTTACTTGCACATTTAGAGTAAGTGATCAGTGCAGCATCAGACTGGGAGCTGGTAGAGCACTGCAACACCAATGAGCTTAGCTTGAAGTCTTAGGATTTACCCTCACTACTCAAGAAACTGAAATAGCTTCTGCTGCCCGGCTGCAGGATGGAAGATACTAGCAAAAGGATCGACAGTTTTCCCACAAATGACAAATTCTGGCAAATAATAAGGTTAGGGGAAATGGTGCATTGAGCACGGGCAGTGAGAATTGTATGTTCAGTAAAACCTCATTAATTCACCCTGACTGCAAGATTCGTCATGATTTACTGACTTGTGATCTACGAAGTGCTGTAGTGGGAACAAGAAATAAAATCAGGAAACCGCATAATATAATTTATTCACTATTTTGACAACTGTGGCTTACTTACAGTATAATAATGGACTAATAAAAAGTAGTATATTTTAGAAATGAATGAAATCTTACCAACAGGAGACCTCTTTATAGCACCTAGCTAAATCTGCGACAAGAGTAGTACGGAACTAAAACAACATGTTTCCACCATTACTCATAAGACAGACGACAGAGCCTAACACTTTAAGTGTCCTGTTAAAGCATTCTAAGGAACAATACAAACAGTATGTTCTAGCAAATTCTGGGCAGAAAAAAAAAGAGGTATTTAATTAGGTCTGCACAGTCTGTTACTGGTATCAGGTGCTCTGAACATGTGTGGCAATATAAACTGGAAAGATTTTAAAAAAGACAGAACAGTAGGAACTTCCAACTGACAAGCAGTAAAGCATTTCTTACGAGACAAATATCCTCCTACAATGATGCCTGCACAGGAGAAAGACTGTCTCCATGTCCCTGACTGCAGCATGTGGGTATTTGTTAACCTGCATATCTCAGCATATCGCCAATCACAGGCTTACATAATACAGGTGATTAAGCTGACAAGTTTCTTATTACCAATTTGATGCAGTCCTAACCTCACTACCTTGACTCAGGGCTCTAAATCACAATTCATCATCTGAATAACAGAAATTAAGTATTGACGCTCCCCCAGCAAATTCCCATTTCTAGGACAGGCATTGCAGGTGCCCGGAACCTTTGGCTAAGAAGCGTTCAGATAACCTGAAACAGCGTTTAGAAGAATACTCTAGTATTTATCTAACCACACCATTATTTCAGAACTGAAAAGAATGAATAGGAGGATAAACTGAGTGCAAATCTTATTTGTACCATTTTCTTTAAATGAAAGCAGAGGTGTGTTGCTCTAATCAGGAACAACTAACACCCTAGGTCTTCTACTTCCTTCTGTTTTGTTACAAATGTCTTCTACTCAAACATATCACATATTACCCATTGTTTTACTTGGCTTTCTAACCTTACCTCCAAACTTCACTTAAAATGAAAAAAGAACCCACCAAAAACAGAACACCGCCACATGAAAAACTCACTCACTCTGTAAAGTTATTATACAAACCCCACGTACCAGCGAGTGGACAATGAACTCACAAGTCTTGGTTAGGTCCTTTGCCAGCAGAGAACGCCGCATATCACACCGTAGGGTATACTGCCGAGAATGGGGTGGCAAAGAAAAAGAAGAGAGCTTTACTTAAGGATGTGAGATTTCCTCCATCTAGTAACTTTTATACTTTTTTGTTGTTGTTCTTAAATACGTGCAAAATGTTGCTGTTATTAATATTGAAGGCATCATTTACAAGAGAGTAGCTGGCAATGTGTACACCAGTGACCTGGGGGGGGGGGGGGGTAAGGGGAAGGACACAAGAAGCATACAATGATTGTAGATGCTCCCAAATGAAAAATAACTTTTGTTTGTGTTTATAATCCCACCATTATTTTCAAATGTTTTCCCTATCTTCTTCCTTACATACGAGCTTATGAGATCAAGGGTCTAGTTCACTGACAGGGTAACACTCTTGTATGGCTTGAGCACCCAAACTACGCTCAGTTAAGACTGATTACTCCACTGCGTCTCACCACAAGTTGGGTAAGTGATTATCAGCAAGACATATTCACGGCCCTTCTAATTTAAAATTCAGTCTTACAATAAATTTAGCAACGGTAGCAGTTATAAGCACAGGTAATAGGGAACTGTCTTTAACCGTACAGTTCAACTTGAAAGCAGCAATGTGGAAGGTTAATTTTGCTGTTCAGTAACTTGCTGCCTACGTCCCCTCCTTTCTTCCCTACAAAGGAAACCATAAACCAGCGGTTGGAAAATAGTTACAGCCTTCATTGTATTCATACACTTCAACACCTACACCACAGTCTATCCATGTCCTTGCGAGATAAGAAATTTGTTGGGGTGGAGTATTTTAGGGTTTTATTGTGTGTGGTTTTTGGTTGGTTGGTTTTATTTTATGGTTTTGGTCATTTTTAATTCCTTCTTTAGAGATGACAAATAGGCAAAAATGGGTATGCTCAGACTGAAGGTCTCAGCTTTGTAACTTCTAGTTTTTCTTAAACAGCACGTTTAGTTCCTCAAATGAAAACATAAATAGGCAGTGTACTATTTATAGTCCTTTTTTTCCATTTCTTGATTTGGACGGAGAACAAATATAAAGTAGTGAGAAGCAAATGAACACTTCCATTTGATTTATTTGAAATTAGCAAAACATTTTAAAGCAGTTAAAGCCTAATTTGTAAGACTTAACATTCCCCAAATTTATCTATGCATCTGTTTTATGAGGTACCAGTGCACCTTAAATAACCTTGGGAAAGACCATATATTCCTCTTCAGGGACAGAGAGGGAAAAAAAGACTCAGGCTGGCTGAAATCTAATGGTCAACCTTTTAATTACAGTCTATCCTCAGCTTGCAAAGAGAAGATATGTAGATGAGAGATGGAAAGACAAAAAAAAACAAACCACCACATACACAAAAAGAAACCCAATCGAATATTCATGATTGAAGTATGTCTTAAAACACCTGATATTGTTCATAAGCAAGTTACCAGGACTATGGAAAGCAACTCAACCAGTTTTGCACCATTTTGATGTACCAACAAGAAACATCAGACGTTATCCAAGAAATCCAAGACTGATAAAAGATATGGGAAGTATTAGAAAAAACATCTGAATGTAGACAAAAGCCAAGGGACTTCTTTCCATCCTGTGTGCTGCCAGTAGTATGTAAAATTAAGGCAGTCACATAGCATGTGATGAAACAGCCTCAGGTTGTGCTGAGGGTGGCTTACAGATGTCAGGAAGAATTTCTTCACTGTAAGGGTGATGAGGCATTGGAAAGGGCTGCCCAGGGAAGTGACAGAGTCGCCATCCGTCGAGGTATTTAAGAGCCATGTACACATGGTGCTTATGGACATGGTTTAGTGGTGAACTTGGTAGTCTTCAGTGCTGGTTGGACTTGGTCTTATGGGCCTCTTCCAACTTACATTACTCTCTTGATGTAATTTGAGGTTTAAGCAATATCCTTCTGGATACAAATGATGGGAGGAATAAAGTAAACAATGGAAATACAGGGTGAACAAAAGGCTTTGAAGGCCTGACCTTCTATAAAAGATCTTGGTGCACGATGTGTGAGAACACAAGAATAAGAGGTCTAAGGCTTTGTATATGAATGGAAAAAACAAACTTTTTTATTAGTAGTTTATAGATGTTCACTAACATAAGTACGTTCAACTTGCTTGTGAATTGCCCATAACTCTGCACTGCACAAATGGAAAATTCTGATGGATACTAAAGAATTTCAGACATATTAATTCAGAGGTTACAAGTAACCTAAGGCAAAACTAGATATAGGATAGGAAATCAGAACTTTGAAAGTTGCATGCCATGTCTTCAGACAAGGCTTTCCTTGCCAAGGCTAAAAGAATATTATCTGCTTGACTATGCTAAAAAGGAATAAAACACAGGATGGAAAACAGGAACATGATTTGCTCCGTAACAATGGAAATAACAACAACAAAAGCCCCACTGAAAACATCACAACAGGCAAGACATATTCAGACTAGACAATCAGGAGTTTTATTATGGTGATAATGATAATTCAGTCAAAATATACAGTCCTCAGATAGGCACAGAACTCTTTTTTGGTTTGTAAATCCTTCCCATTACTACAAAATTATGGTACTATCTAGATGCAGCTAGTATGACTGGATTAGAGGCCAACCGTACAAACCTGTGATAACAATATTGAGAAAGTATGCTTGCAATATAAAATCTCAGTAACGTCTTCAAGCATAATAATAAGATCTTGAAGCAAAATACTAAAATTAGTAACTAAAGATGCATGTTAAGCAAGTAAATCTGAAGGCATAGTCTCACTAAAACTTATTTTAAAATCCTCATGGAAAGGAAGATCTAGGGAGACTGCAGACTGGAGCATTAGTTACAAGTATTTTGTCTGTGAACTTTCTATCACTGCTACTTCTTTGTATCCCATGAAAATAAGGTCAGGTCTTAGGAGTTTTAACAAGAAAGGAATGCCTAATTTTACAGGTCTAATCCTCCTGTTTATGCTCTTGCTTTTAGTTATTTCTGATAGGCTAACAGATTTTTGTTTGTTTCTTTTTAAAATTCCAGACTTAGTGCAGTTGAAAAAAATGGAATGTAATAACTAGCAGTGTTATACTATGTCATCAAACCTAATACCATCAGCGTGCTACAGGGAAAAAGTGTTTTACAACCCACTGATTCTTTGTCAGCACTGGTCTGAAAACTGTCATTTCATGGATCTCTTTCAAATTTTTCTTGAGGAAAAACACAAAACACTCCCCAGTAAGAAGTAATGATTAATACAACATTTACATTCAAAGATGGCTGAAAAGTAGACTTTCCCTCAAAATAACAACCCATTTATGGTGTGACAATCTTTAACCAAACAAGGTCAAATTTCAGAATTGTTTTTCCACAAGATTCTGTTAAGACCATGTTGTATGTAACAGTTTTGGGCAGGAAATGTTACTACCCATCTCTACAGGAAAGCAAACAACTCATGTTTTTTTAAGATGCTACAAACTCTCAACACTGATTTGAGACTTCCTTATGAAATTACTCGGACACGTGGGCTTTTTTGAATAATAATAAAAAAAACACCAGACAGCAGTGCAGCTTTTCCATGAAGGGAACAGATCTAGTGTGTCTACAACATCAAGGAGGTTAATTGGTTATGTTACAATAGTTCTGACTTAAGGTACTTCAGGCAAGACATCTCGTTACTGTTCTGTTAATGTCATATTTCTTTAAAGGATTACTCCATATGGAAGGCCTGAAACTATAAGTGATGGAAAGATTTCTTCCAGTTAGAGGATGCTTCTTAAAAATGAATGCAGGAAAACACACTCTGAACTTTAAGTAGCTTTGTTGCTGTTGGATTTATGCCTGTGTCTTAAGATGTATCTGGTAAGTCAGATAGTAAAAATGAAGTATGCTAAGTATTATTAGCAGTAATTTGTTGGTCTCCTATACTAACAAAGCCTCACTGATACTAGATAAATGGTACACACATTTATTTTGGGGTATGCACTGCAGATTGTTTATGTAATAGGAGATGCAGCTTCTTTCACCAAAATAATTTTAAAAAAAGATCCGAACTAGATGCAAATATCACCCTGAATGTATTTTTATATTTTATCTGTAAAAGAACATTATGAGATTTAACAAGCATAGCAAATATATTTTATACTTTCTCAACCCAAAACCCCAGTATGCTCTTAATTCTCTCTTGTACATCCCATATTACATCCGATCAGTTTCATTACCACTGCCTATCTCCAGTACAAGGCTTAAACTTGCTGAAAAGGGGACAGTCTTTGCAGCAATTTATAGCAGACATTATACTGACAGAATTTCAAGATCTCAAGATGTTTTGTTAAAAGTGGCAAACAAGTATTAGCACCTGCGGGAAGTTCTGAATCTTAGAAACTCTATCTGAAACAGGCAGCAAGAAACTACCTACAAATACTTGAAGTTTAACATGCTTGATGTTTTTTAATGTTAAGTTACATCTAAAAAATGTCTAGCACACATCACAAGAACACTGCAGCAATAAGAAGAAGCTTAAAAGCAGTACTTACTTCAAAGAATCTCTAACCTTTTGCTCATTCTTCAAATTGATAGAAGCAAACATATATAAAGACTAGCACTATGAAAATAAAACTACCAGAAAACTTCAGTCTCAGCTTCCATGAAACAAGAGATACTGCAGGTAACAAAAGCTCAGATTTTCTTTACAGGTATGACCGCCTTACCTGAATATTAACAAAGACACCATGATACGTCTCATACAGAACTTTGTTGCCCTTCACATGCAATGGAAATTCAAAAGGAATTTCTGTCTTGCCACTGGGAAGTTTCCCTGGTTTTACCATTTCAATAGTGCTGTTAATAATTTGAATAGGCTGCAAAAATAAATATTAAGATTTAGTTTGAAGCACAATGACAGTTCCATCATTTCAAAATGAACCAACAACACTACTGAACTCTAACCGACTTCCTGAATTTCCCCAAATAGAGGTATTTCTTCCTGATATGCAGCTCTCCAGTCTTACAAGGAATAGAAATATTATGAATGCTTTGCAGAGGAAAACAGTTTATGATCTATTTTATGGTTGTATCAAATTAACAGCTAAACATATTCAGAGAGTTAAACAGCAGAGTCGCAAGTGCCCTGGAAAGCAAAGTTTCATTTTCTAAATTATGTCCCTCAATAGTAGCATCAGGAATCAGCAAGTATATGTGCCAGTTGAGCAGCTATGCAATCCCCCTACCCTGCTGCCCACCTTTCCCACCAAAGATTTATATTGAGGGCTGATCTCTCACTGGAACGATGGCTAGCTGTGATTTGGCATTTGACTGAGGAATCCTCCTAATCCTCATGAAATATGCATACATAAATACAAACAGAGCAAAAGCAGCAAGACTAGTACACGAGAAGGAAACAGACTGAATATCCAGTACAGTCCTGGACTGCGATACTACAGTATTACTATTCAAGATTTTTATTTCTTGCAAGCAGTTAAAGTAGCTTGAACCTCTCATTGATAGGAGATGCAATCCATCATACTACTTTTCCATTACTTATACGCATTTGTTGAGTTTAAAACCTCCAAGAGCTGAAATCATAATTACTGTTCTGGCATTTAATGAGACAAAAGCTATACTTTCCCTAACTAGGCTTATTCCAACCTGTGCTTTTAACATGAGAAGGAGGAACGACTGCACCAAGCTAACTGTTCACTCATGCTGAAAGAAGCAGCCTAACTTGCCCTGCCATGTGGCATTACTTTCTCTTGTGCCAAACTAGACATTCATCTGGCCTATCAATAACATAATTCAATTCAAAGCAATTAACCTGATTTATCAGAAATAAACGTGCCCTCTCCTGTTCTACTACTCTAGTAAATTAAATCAACCAGAATGAGCAAAAAGAAAGCAAAAGAAGCAATGCTGAATGAAGTGAGGGGGTTAAATGAACTGAGCCCATCTTAGGGGTCATCATAACGGGAACTTTATTTGTCTAGCTCAAAATAAAGTTTGTATTTCTTTCTTAGAAGGAAGCTAGTCATTAAATGCGGAGTTCAGACTAGGAAAAGGGTACAACACAACTATAAAGAGGTATGTTCATTGTAGCTCTACTTGAAGGTTACACTTGTTTTCTCTCTGAACTTTTAATTGTATTTTCCCTCTACTAAGCTGAAATAAACAAACAATAATCTATTACTTCTACTGTTTTCCAATCATTCATGGTCAGATTATTCACACTACAAACTGTGATACAAACGAAGGCTTAAAAGACCCTACGCTTAGGCTATGCTAATTTAAGCAAACTATTTTGTAAATATAGCTGCACTGCCACTGGACATAGCCAGCCTTGCCTTCAATCAATATAGTCATGCTTGCATGGAGCCCAAGACAACCTGACCTACTGGATTCCAAAACTCACACTTCCAAACCTGGAGGGCAGTACAGAAGCCAGGTCTTCCAGGAGCTCTGCAGTCAAACAGGTTGTACACAGGATCATCCTGCACAGAGGAACCTCTGCAGGTCCTGTACCATGGCCAGCAGCACGCAACCTCAGCAGCTTCTGCAGAAACTCTTGGTATAATGACTGATCTGGCACACAACTTTGATTAAATCCTGTCACTGTATGATGTTCCTCCAATGCATCCTCCAGTAACCTTAGTATTATTATATTTCAGCCCTCAAGAAAATTCTTCTGTCTGTGCAAGTTTCTCCCCCAAAACGTCACCGTATATTGCTAGGTAATGCTAAGCATTTCTCTGCTTTCTGTCATTGGCGTACCGTGAAGTGCTATGACCATCTGAAAGCCATTAAGGAAAAAATTAAGAAAACAGAGAAAGGCTCCATGCTAAAAATATTAATCAGCATAGGTCTTACCTTGACAGAGTTATAGAAAGCTTCAAAGACACCCACACTTTTGGCACTAAGCTGCAGATTTACTGATCCTTCCATTGTTAACGAGATACCTTGGTGCTGGACTGTGTCCTTACTTGTTATGACCACAACTCCAGAAAGAATTTCCTAATGGGAGAAAAGACAACATGAGCACATTTGTTTAAAGCAATTTCTTCTATTGCTGTTACTCAAACAGCACGCTAACCAATTTTCAAACAACTCAAGAAAACTGTTCCCAGAGTACAGCCTAACCTTGTTAGAAGAGACAAATACTGATAACGAAAGCAGCGTGAGGAACAGACTGTTGTACTTCCAGTTTGTTTTCTTTAAAAATATGCTCTTCTTCCTTGCAGAAGTACTAGCCAGAGCTTTAATTGCTTTCCTAATCTTTGACAGCTTCCTGTCCAGGCAAATGAAAAATAACCTCCTAAATTCCCCTAGGTTCAGTTGGTAAAAGTTAGGTTCCATTTGCAAATTCTACGAGGAATTCTTATATGAAAAGCAGGATGGTCAGCCAAGGGGAATGGAAGAGAAGGCAGAGCTGTAAAAGGGATGTCTAAGGATAAGGTTAACCCCAACAGCGATACAGAACAGACTCACAAAGAAACAAAGAAACCACACAGTTGTTTGCCTACACAAGCCAATTTCTACTCGGCAAACAATTTCAAAGCGTGTCTGAATCCAAGGCACAAGGTGTATGAGTCAAGAGATGTGTCACTTATCCCATCAAGAAAGCAGTTGCACAAGAACACAGCATCAATTTCAAGCATTGGTTTAGAAGTTCTAATACTGAAAAAAAGATTAACTGCAGGACAGCAACGCGCAGTTCATATCACATACCCCATATTTTATCCTTCCCCTCCAATAGAGGATCCACTCCATCCACTATTCCATGTCAAACGGTCATACGTGTCTGGAAATAGCAGCAAGTGAACTGTGAACTTGAAGTTTCTAAGGGCCAACCGTCTCTTCTGCTCAGTAGTAGTGCTATCTGCACCTTCACCAGCCTTGTAAACCAGATACCAAACTTGGGACCACGCGATCCAAACAGCAGTTCAGACTGCCCACTCTGCACTCCACCAGTGACAACCAGCCTAGTTGTGCCCATAAGACAGACAGTATTTGAACATTGCAGCCTTTTGTCTTTATGGTAGGGCACGACAATACAGAGAAGGGGTCAGGTCGTTTAAGGCAGAACTGGACATCAGGCATCGCAGCGAAGGCTGACGCACTGCAAGCCTGAGAAGAGGACCTGCAGCAACTGGGAAACGCCAGGAGCAGGAGGCACAAAAGGACAGTGAAGAAAAGCTGACCTAAATACCAGACTGCTTTGCGAACAGGCTTTAATTAGTACAAGCAATTAGGTTATTGCTTTGAAAAATGAGTACTGCTGCACTGGAAGGAGCAAGGACAATCCTGAACATATGAACTGCTTCACTAAATGAAGACAGACTCCTATCACACAGCAACAACCTGTCCCAGAGCTATCACCTAGAGAGCTTCACACAAGAAGCTTGTGTGTATTTAGGGCAGAAAATAAAAGAATGGCATGAAGTTAAATATGATTTTTTCTTCTAACATCCAATAAATATACGTTCTCCTACCATCCTAGTAAATATAGAAAAGGAAAACTGCTCAAAACTATTTTCTAACTTGCAACTTTAAGAAAATAAATAAATAAATCACTTGTTTGAGAGAGAGGGGAACACCACGTTTTTTTTTTATTATTATTATTTTTATTTTTATTTTTATTTTTTAACCTAAGTTGCTTATATGCAATCAGGCTATATTTCCATTTGATTAGGGGTGGGAAAATCTGCTGTTTTTTCTCAAGAGTTACTTTTGTGTGTGTGTGTGTAAACACAGTCCTCTCTAAATACAAAGCTGTCATTATATCTGTCCTTCCACAAAGTACAAACCAAAGAACATAAACTTACCAAGATGCTCACAAACTGACAGTCAGCAGACAATTTAAGAGAAAGCTTTATTTTTGCAAAACCAAACATATAACATTTGAAAAAGTTACACGACACCATGAGGCTGTTTTCAGTCCACATCAAAAGGGATTCCCTTACCTTGAATACCACAAGACTAAAGGCCCAGGGGAAGTCACCACTGGCACTGCTCCCCACTCATTACAATGCAGTAGCTTACCGTCCGACAGTTGCTTTTGCTCACTTTCTACCCGCGCATTCACTAAGGACTCCTTCACCGCGTGCTGACAAAACTTTGCGAGATGGAATTACACAAATGATGTTCTACAAAGAATTATTTGCCTAAAGAGGGTGTCTACCCAGAGAAAGGACGAAGAATTACGTGGAGCAGAATAGTGAGGTACATACGCTACGGTGTGACCGACACGTTCCTGAGAAAAGATCATCCCAGGTTCATGGTCCCAAACAAGCATTCAGCTTTCTGTTACCAATTCCTCACCTTTCAGCTATGCATGTGAAAGTCTCGGCCAGAAAAGCCGAGACTTTCAAAGTCACAACCAGAATGAACACTTGCTTCATCTAATCCAACAGCATCATCCTTTTTTCCTGCAGTTCTTAAGGAGAGTCACTGCGTTTGGCTGGGACAATTCGGAAGGCTCTCCGATCAGTACGATGAAGCAGTGCGTAACGTAGGCCACTGAGTATCAGCTACACAGTCCTAAGCCTTGCTTAGACTTCTGACTGAGCCAGGCTGTTACTCAGCATCTTTAAGCTTGACGTAAGGATTCAAAGGATCAAAGTACACACTATACCATCCTTAAGTTGTTTGGCAAAAACTGCTTCTCGTGTTAAAATACATACTGATTCCAACCTGCCTGCTTACACTGTCAGGCCTGCTACAAATTAACGAGCTACAAAAAACCTTTTATCTAGACATGACGTACTTCCAGATTAGAACTGATCACTTTTCAGAATCACTGATATGAAATATCAGCCTAATTTGTTTTCGAATGTGAGGTAATTTTGAATAAAACAACAAAACCAAACCGAACCAAAGCACAAGGCAGGCTTGTAAGGCCACTTGAAATCCTTCATCATACTTTTTCAAGTGCTGACAGCAACAGAACACATTGTATTGAATGCCTTATAGGAACACTTAGCATTTCTCAAGTTCCTTTTGGTATTAACTGTACATACACGAGTTGAGCTTGTCATTGGCCTGGCAGAGCTGAAGTCCCCCATCAGCCGACTACCAGCACGGCGCTTCAGCTCCCTGTCAGATTCCTCTCTCCCCCTCACGGGCCTTTACTTTTAGGTCCAGAGGCACACCTTTGACAATTTTAGAACCGAAATTAAGTTCATCTAAGTCCCATTTACTAAGTATTCCTGATCACTTTCTGTCACGTCTATTACCCAGCTGACCCATCTGCAGATCTTAACTACATATTCTTCTGGATCCTTACAGAGAAACCGACTGCATTCAGCAGAAAAAGCCTGCTATGCCCAGTAAGTGAGACACTGGATGCTTTTAAAACCTCAATGATCAGCTTTACAAGTCAGTTTGTTTTTTTAGAAAGAGTAAAAGACTTCAGTATGGGCAAATTCTGACAGTATGTTTTGGACTCGCTTGTCATTAAGTTTTGGCTGACATTAGCTATGGCACCCTTCTTAGCACGCTGCATTTTTCAGCCTTTTCAGCCCACAGTTCTTTTAATTATCAGTCTTGGACTAATTGCCGCGGTTATTCCAGCCATCCTGTTCGGTTTGCCAACCGAAACGCATCATTAGTTGTGCCTGTCCCCTCTCATTCTTCGAGCATTCCAGAGTTTATTGAATGAGCCTCAGAGCCTCACAATTCTCTTATTCAATTAAAAAAAGAAAGAAAGAAAAAAAAAAGTAAAGTCTTCTGAACACAAATTCCTGTGAACTTAAACACAATTTTGCTGTAGTAAGCCTTATTTTGGTATAATAGAACTGTGCTATTAGGACCCATTTTATTGTCTTCTTGTTCTTAAATCCCCCATCCCCTAACAATCCTATTATTCTTTTTGCTCCAGGGAATGGCAAACTTCCCCCCCCTCCCCACAATTTAAGGTCACTTCTTTAAACCAGGTTTTCTGAAATTGAACTCTGGAGAAAATAAAGGTTGTTTGCTTAGTTCCTCCAATTTCTGGTGATTATAAATAGCTAATATAGCGATGGCTTACCATTTACCACAGCAAGATATTTTAACCAGCTTTCTCTCTAAAACCAGCAACACAATCACAGACTTGTACGATGCGTGACTATTTTATAAATGTTATGGTTTTGTTTCTCCCAATTAAAGAAGAACAGCTAAACATAGAAGCAAAAAGGAATTAAAAATAACAGAGTTATTGCCTTCTCGACCACCTTGCACTGAAGGAAGTTTTAGGAAGTGAAGGGACTTGGCATGGGAGATTGTTTGGGAACAATGAAAAGTGCTTGAGTTCAAGTGGATTTAGTATAACCAAGGTCACTGTACCATGATGAGAAGTCATCTGACCCAACTCAACACAACAGAGAACAGTAATTTGAAGATTATGTTACACGATTATTTCAGCACCAAGGAGAAATTTAAAAGGTCTTGGCTTTATGAGGAACCTACAGTGAAAAATACCTGTCACTCTGACCTTACAAAAAGCAAAAAATAAGGAGTTGTTCAGACTTAATTTCCCTGGCCAGCTATCCATTTTTGACACACCCTTTCTTCTCCACTCACCAGCCTTCTGATACCTACCTTGAACAATATCTTCCCCTAACAAGAATCAAAAGAGTTCTGCAATAACATTAAAGGTAAGTTGGTAAACTTTAGTAGTACCTCCCTAGAAGTTTATATTAAAAACTCCCACACCTTCAGGGCCTCAATGAGATCCGCCGAACAATTACTTGTTAAACATGTGTCCCTCTCACATCTATTTTCCCTCACCTTCACCTCTTGGTGGCAATAAAGCAGTACAGAAAATACTCTCAACAGATTTGGCACTTGCTGGCTGACATACAGACAACAGATCCAGAGATGCCAATCAGTAAAAATCCCCGAATCTTTCACCTGAATATTCCTGAATATTTTCTGAATCCCTGAGTATTTCACCTCACAAGATACAAAGCCAGAACTTGAACAGAAGAATCAGCAGACACTGTCATTACCAGATCTTTGGTCTGTTATCACCTAAAAGTGCAGGCTGAGATTCTTCATACTGCGCTTCATCCACCCAACTTTGTTTTGTTCATCCAGTTTCCTGCTCCACTACATCTGATCTCCATTCCGTAGGCTACCCGTTGCTTCTTGAAAGAAGAAACAGATTGTGTTAGGCAGCACATGGCCGATTCTTGCACAATGAAGGGAAAACCTACAGGCTAGATTATATCACTTACTTTCACATAACCAACCTGTGGAGATGATAGAGAAGGCAATTATACGCTATCACATGCCTACGCCATTTAGATTGCTGTTAAAGCCAAAATGACCGTCAGCATAAATACTGCTGGGTGCTTTTATAATTTATTAAATTAAAAAGACTAGAATATTTTAGCTACTACATGTCAACTCCCTAAGCAAATGCTTCATACCTACTTAGGAGTGCAAGACAATCTTCCTTGTATTATAAGTAGTCTGCTACACACCTTTATATTTATAATTGCCTTTATAAATCACACAAGAATTAACATAAGGCACATTAAAGGTACCTTAACTATCCCTCCGCTTAATTGCACAGAACAGTTTCCTGCACGGACCAACCTTGTCACACTTAGGCAAAGCTATCCTATAGACTCCCTAGATCTCAAAGTTAAGATGTCTCTCTACTGTCACCTTTTCCTTCACATCCAGCACAAGTCCATTCAGATACTGATTATCAAACATACTCTGTTCTACTCTATTTGAGAAGAAGAAGAACATAAGAAAAACAAAAAGAAATATCTGAGCCAACCAATATATTTTTTTTTTTAAAAAAAAAAAAAAAAAAAAAAAGACTCACTCCAACCAAATGCCATTTCCCCAACCTGGCTCGCTGGCCAAGACAGGCAGCAGAAGGTGAATGACTGTAGAAGTGAGTTGCACCATGAAGTTATGCTGAATTAATCCCAGTCTTACACAAATTATGACTTAGAAAGCTCTCAACAATGTTTTAGCAATGTTTTGTGCTGTTATTTTGTCATAGGCATAACAAAAAGGCTGCTGAATCACTGCACAATTTAGATATCACGTTCTTTTGTGTCCAAGTGACTGCACTTGGGTGCAAACTTTAAATGGGTTTGGACAACCAAAGATCAGGTCAAGCCACAGGTCAAGCCACAGTATCCCTGTTGCTTCCAGAAGAATAGCTAGAATATATATTTGGATGAACTATGAACTTTACTACAGGAATCCCTTCATTTTCAAGTAGCACTGATGAAAGTGTATTTGGGGATGAAAGCTGACATAGACTAAAGGTATTATTAGCATAGCTGATGGCAGTGAAGTGCACAACCATCAGTAAATTTCTACAAAAAACAAAGCTGCACATACTCCGTGCCCCGTTAAAGGGAGATTTGTAACTCCTTTCTGTGCCTTCGAAACTTCCATCAAAAATTCATGCTGTACTTCTCTTTCTTCACTGTGGTTTCACAGCACTCAGATATCCAAACTTCAGACCTAGTTAATGAAGTAAAATTATAAACCTTTTCACGTGGAAGTGACAGATTAACTAACTATAAAAATCTTAATTTCAGCTTGAAGACAGAAGAAACATCCTTTTCTTGTATTAAAAAATTAGATCCTGTTCAGAATGATACAAAGCAAGCCAAGTAGAGCAACTGAAGGCGAACACACCACTACAGTACCGAAACAAAAGGATTAAGATCGTTCTAATGACATGCAAGGGCAAGATGATGCCGGAGAGATTCCGAGGGCTGCATTTACCACCGTGACGCCACGCCTGAAGGGCTGTGTTGTTCACATGCTGGTAACTTCGCTGGCTGTGAATGCCTCCTCTCGTCATTTGATGATGGCAGAACTGACTTTCCATAGCCTTCCACTCCAGTCTGATTAAAGCAGTTTCCCAGCATTGAGAACACGCAATACATCGAGCCGTGCTTTATACTTACACACCGCGACAGCCCAGCTTGTGGCACGGGGGGAAAGGATTGGGGGTGCAGTAAGAGCGAACGGCTGGACCGCCACAAATAAAAGAAGTGAGCTGGAAACCCCTGATTAGCAGTATTTTATTTCTGGAAACGGTGAGCAAACATGAGCCAGCGGTTATTTATTCACTACCCGAGGCGAACGAGATGGAAAAAGGGAAGGAAGAGCCCCCGCGCTCCTTCAAGGGGCTGCAGGAGGGGAACTCCGCGAAGCCGCTGCATCGCGACCAACAGCTGGGCCAGCGGGGGAAAAAAAAAAACGGGAAACGAGGAAAAAATAAAAAGTCGGAAAAACAAAGAAATGGGAAAATAAATTAAGAAAACAGAAAAAAAAAATCAGAAAATAAACACCAAAAAAAAAAATCAGGAAAAAAATACGAAAACGGGAAAAAATACATAAAAAATCAGGAAAAAAAAAAAAAAAAAGGGAATAAACGGGAAGAGGCGGTGGGGGGCGGCGGCACTCACCCCGCAGCGGTACACCTTGTTGGCCCGCTTGATCTTGATGTCCAGCGCCGTGCCCATGGCGGCCGCCGCTCCCCCCTCCCTCCCCCCCCAGCAGCTCCCGCCACCTGCTTCCGCCTGCGGGGCGGGGCGCGGCCCATCCGGGTCCCCCGTGACGTCACTGCTCAGCCCCCCTCCCCCCCGACCGCTTCCCGGTAGCCAGGGTAACGGGGCGGGGCGGGCAGCTCGTGACGTAGGGTGATGGGGGGAAGGTTTGCCGGCGGAGCACGAGCAGAGCGCATGCGCAGAGCGCTAACGGTCGGGGCAAGCGCGGAGGGGGCGGGCCTCGCGCGTGCGCGGCCGTTGCGGCGGCCGTTGGGCGCCTGGGGGGGGCGGAGCGGCCCTCAGGGGGCGCCTGGCGCGGGCGAGCGGAGGCGGGGACGGGCAGGCACGGGTATGGACGGACGGACGGGCAGGGCGGCGGTCCCCGTCCGCTGGTGAAGGCGGGGGGCCGCAAACATCCGTGTGTTGAGTAGCAGGGATGCGACGGGAGGCGGAGCATCGACAGCAGCGGTTTAAATTGATTAAGTGATTCCCCTGGCTACACGGAAGAAAATAAACCAGTCATAAGCACACCTTGCAGGAATGAAAATTAACTTACATATATATATATATATGGACTGAATTTGTCGCTGTTATAATTACACGCATGGTTCTGCAAATTGCACCTCATAACACATGCCTGCCTGCGCTCACAAAGCTGTCTGCAATTTGTTTGATAAATTCAAGGCAATACCTTACAAAGTGAGAAAATCCACCTGAAACTTCAAAAAAAAACAAAAAACAAAAGTATCTGGCCTGGTGAATGTTGCGGGAGAACAACCATTGTGCAGGGTCATGTGTTAGCACTGAGGGAAACAGTTAAATCTCCCACAGATGCAGACCACAGGTGGGGTTTTCCTGTGATTTCAGTGGGACCAGGACTTGTCAGTCAGTGGTGTCTCAAGTCCCGAAGGAGATCTGTAGAACGTGAATCTTGTTATGTATTTTAATGCCTTACCTAAAGTCATTATTCTTACTGTGTTAAAAAGTGAGGGCAAGCACTTAATGGAGATGTGGCAAACGTGAGCCTTACCTGCTTCTGAGACTGGCAACTCCACTTTTACCTCATCTTACATGGTGGGAGTTTTCTCCTTCACTCTTAAACTGCCGTTTGGTGGTCGCAGGGCTGGAGGAGAGTTGCAATAGGTTTTTTGAGCATGATCAAGCAAAACTGCAGAACCCCTGAAAGCCTGAACAAAAAACCCTGGAAGTGGACTGTTCAGCATGCTCTACTCGAACTAATTTGGATCAAGTGCACAACTGCATGGCAGAGATGCATTTGTCTATGGAGTTGTCTTCCAAGAAGACGTCAGATAGCTGACACACCGGAGGCCTGTGCGGCCATTCAGAGTGACCCAGACAGGATGGAGGGTTGGGTGGAGAGGAACCTCATGAGGTTCAACAAGGGCAAGCACAGGGTGAGCACCTGGGGAGGAACAACCCCAAGCACCAGTACAGGCTGGAGGCAGACCTGCTGGAGAGCAGTTTTGCAGAGAGGGATGTGGGGGTTGTGGTGGACAACAAGTTAACTATGAGCCAACAGTGTGCCATTGTGGCCAAGAAGGCCAATGGGATCCTGGCTTGCATCAAGATGAGTGTTGACAGCAGGTCCAGAGAGGTGATCTTCCCCCCTACTCAGCCCTGATGAGGCCACACCTGGAATATTGTGTGCAGTTCTGGGCTCCCCAGGGCTCCCCAGTACAAGAGGGACATAGAACTTCTTGAGAGGATCTAGCATAGAGCCACAAAGATGATTAAGGAATTGGAGCACCTGTCTTATGAGGAAAGACTAAGCAAGCTGGGCCTGTTTAGTCTAGAGAATCACAGAATCATCTAGGTTGGAAGAGACCTCCAAGATCACCGAGTCCAACCTCTGACTGAACACTAACAAGTCCTCCACTAAACCATATCCCTAAGCTCTACATCTAAACGTCTTTTAAAGACCTCCAGGGATGGTGACTCAACCACTTCCCTGGGCAGCCCATTCCAATGCCTAACAACCCTTTCAGTAAAGAAGTTCTTCCTAATATCCACCTAAACCTTCCCTGGCGCAACTTTAGCCCATTTCCCCTCATCCTGTCACCAGGTATGTGGGAGAATAGACCAACCCCCACCTCGCTACAGCCTCCTTTAAGGTACCTCTAGAGTATGATAAGGTTGCCCCAATCTCTTCTCCAGATTGAACAGTCCCAGCTCCCTCAGCCGCTCCTCGTAAGACTTGTTCTCCAGACCCTTCACGAGCTTCGTAGCCCTTCTCTGGACTCGCTCGAGCATCTCCATGTCCTTCTTGTAGCGAGGGGCCCAAAACTGAACACAGTACTCAAGGTGCGGCCTCACCAGAGCTGAGTACAGGGGGACAATCACTTCCCTGGACCTGCTGGCCACACTGTTTCTTATACAAGCCAGGATGCTGTTGGCCTTCTTGGCTGCCTGAGCACACTGCTGGCTCATATTCAGCCGCCTGTCAACCATCACTCCCAGGTCCTTCTCTGCCAGGCAGCTCTCCAACCACTCATCTCCCACCCTGTAGCACTGTTTGGGGTTGTTGTGCCCCAGGTGCAGGACCCGGCACTTGGCCTTGTTGAACTTCATACTGTTGGCCTTGGCCCATCGGTCCAGCCTATCCAGATCCTCCTGCAGAGCCTTCCTACCCTCGAGCAGATCGACACACGCACCTAACTTGGTGTCATCTGCAAACTTGCTGAGGGCGCACTCGATCCCCTCGTCCAGATCATTGATGAAGATGTTAAAGAGGACTGGTCCCAGTACCGAGCCCTGGGGGACTCCACTAGTGACCGGCCTCCAACTGGATTTAATTCCGTTCACCACAACTCTTTGGGCCCGGCTATCCAGCCATTTTCTAACCCAACAAAGCGTAGGCCAGTCCAAGCCAAGAGCAGCCAGTTTCGAGAAGGGATCTTATCAACCTCTATAAATACCTGAGGGGCCAAATTCTTCTCAGTTGTGGCCAGTGACAGAACAAGGGGTAATGGGTATAAATTGAATGACAGGAGGTTTCATCGCCATGTGAGCAAGAACTTTATGGTCTGGGTGACAGAGCACTGGAACAGGCTGCCCAGAGAGGTTGTGGAGTCTCCTTCTTTGGAGATATTCAACACCTGCCTGGATGCCATCCTGTGGAACATACTCCACATGGCCCTGCTTGAGCAAGGTGGTTGGACTAGATGGTCTCTGGAGGTCCCTCCCAACCTCAACCATCCTGCAATTCAGGTGACCCAGGGTAGACCATCATGGAGCTGCTCATCGGTGGCACTGTGGATGTCTGAAGCTGGTTTTCTTGACCTGAGCTTGAGGACTAATTAGCATTTTCTTTGTTGCTGCTCTCAGGAAGAATAAAACAGGAGTATTGAAGGCATCAGAGAATGAATAAACATTTGAAGAATTCTGAAGTAATCTGTATTTTAATTTTATTGTCTTGTCATAAATAATTGCCTTTTTTTAGCGATTGATATTTAGAAGTAGTAATCTAAAGATACATTTTCTTAGCTTCAAATAGACTTGATGATCCTTATGGGTCCCTTCCAACTTGGGATATTCCATGATTCTATGATTCTATGAATAGTTGAGAAAATAAATACAAGTGCTGGAGGTACCATGTCCTTGCAACAGCATGCAGAGAGATCATTCCTGAGCATGAATGGGCTCCAGAAATGACAGGGAGAAGCACTCACAAGTGACATGAAGAGGATGCAAAGCTTCAAGTCTGCATTTGGTCCTGTCAGCTTTACAAAGCCCAGATGTCTCTGGCCTATCCCCCCTCACCCCTGCACACTTTAGTATTAAAAGGGATGCTGTAAGGAGGAAGATCACCTAACCATTGTGTCCCCTTGCTTCTTAAGTGCATTAAGTTAATTTATTTTATTTATTTTTTAACCCAGCAAAGGAAGATTTGAAAGAAAAGAGTATTTGCCCAGACAGTGCAGTTGCCTTCTGAGTACGTAGATTTTCTGCCATCACTTTCACAATCAAGTGTTTATCATTCTTAGGAAACTTTTTTAAAGGTACTTCAGTTACTCATTTCTAGGAACTGAAGCCTCACGTCCAGAAAAAGCTCCGGTTGGTACAAGCTGTAGCTGCGCTCCTGCCTAGCAACACGGATCATCACAAACAAATCCGTCGGGAGCGCCCTGGCTCCCGATGAATGCAGTGTCCAAATACGGTCTCTGTATCGATAGTTCAGCTCTCTCAGTGCGATTCCTCTTGCCAGCGCCGGACCGTATCTCCTTCGTCACCGCGACCTCTGACTCAAGGTATGTTCTGTCGGCCTGGTGAGGCTGTTGGCTGAAATACAGAGATCTGCAGATGTGCTCGTCGGCGTTTCGAAATGTCTGGACTGAGTTGGTACTAGCTGTAGTGATCAGAGATGCCCTGGCCAGTTCAGAGACAAATAACATCCTCTACTCCTCAATTGATATGACGCTGATTTTTACTGTTACTGTCTTGTGATTGTCCCTTCTCCTTTTAGCCAGTTTTATCCCAAGACTAGAAAAAAAGGGTTCATCATGGTCAAATCTAACTCTGAGGGGAAGATTGTGAGTCACCAAGTGATCGTCTCTTATATTTGTTTCTGTCACGTTACTAGTTATAGCCATAACTATAACTATTCATAGCAACTGATGTATTTTGATTGATCCAAGTCATAAATTTTCTTTATTGATTATCTACCTCATACGGAATTATTTTGGAAGGCTACAGCAAAATCAGTTAACCCATTCTAGCTTTAGAGCAAAGGCTCGAAATTTGGCGGGGAGTCTGCTCATTGTCAGGGGCATGCTTCTTCCTGCCCCCTGCAAAAACCCACGGCAAATCTGGACAAATGGTGAGACTGAAGGAGGGGTAGCGGGCTGCTCGAGGGGATGGTGCTGCCCGCAGGTGCAGAGCGTGTGGCTGACTCCTCCACGTGGTGATGACAACTGGCATTGCTCTGAGTCAGTTTAAGTAGCAGTGATGCGGATTAAGGTATCCTCAACCAGCAGACGAGTGTGGGAACAACTGCTGCTCCATATAGCAGAACACTGGGGGATGTGGGGGGGTCTTTTGTTGCTTTCTTCAGTGTCTAGGAATTCGTAGGTGCTAGTGAGACTCCAGAGTTAAAGAATCATGGGTTTGGTAATTATAGACGGGGTAGCAGTCTATAATTACCAGCCTGCAGTCTTCAGGTGCTCTCTCTGTATATGCATTTTAATGACAAAATCATAATAAATATTTCTGTTCCTTAAAGTAGTTCTTTTATTACCCCTTCTCACTCTTTTTTTTTTTTTTTAATGTGGTTTTATTTAGGAAATGTGAACTGATTTAGGAACATAGTAGCAACTGTCGTGAGACATCTCTTCATTATTTAATTCATGAGTTACTGTTGTTGGTTCATGCAGAGCTGCATTCAGCTGCACAAGCAAGACTAAATAGATATGTTCTGTTTGTTCCTGTATTTAGCACAAAGAACTAGTCTCATACTTTGCTTTAATTCATCTTGGATATATTTCTACTTGTGGAGTTAACTGAACCCAACCTTCAATTTGAACTTCAGTCATTGTTTTTAAGTTTTGCTGAGCCTGAACCAGAACCGAACCAGAAGAATTTTTTGAAAGAGTGAACCTAAACTGAAACCAAATAAAAATTACATTACTTCAGGGGAATGGTACGTACATTTGTTTTCTGGATTTAACTGACCTCCTCAGGGATACTGTTTTAAGAAATATGCTTAAATAGTTTAGAACAATCAGACTTCTATATTCTCTTCAACACAAGGCTGAAATTTGTGCATTAACATGTACTAAATTACAGCATTTGTAACTGGTAATAAACAAAATTTAACTTAATTTTAGAAAACAGCAGCATACTTAAGGAATTTAGTGGGTGAAGTTGTACAGGTAATACAAGGTCATACCTGAAAGCTGTCGTCAGAAGAATATAGAGTAGATACTACTGAGAAAGATCAGATATGATTAAGTCTAACAAAGCGGTAATTGCAAATATTTATTTCATTTTTTGGACATTTTTTGCAGCAAGATAAGGTTTATGTAAGCATGTGCTTGAGAAACAGAGAAGAAAAAACTAGACCTCAGGAGTGGAAAAGCCACTCTTTACCCCTAAGTGACACAAAACAGCTAGCTGAAGAAATAACTGTAACTGATCCACTAAACAATTATTTACCTTTGGTGCAGAAATCATACCAAATCCCCTCATTGCAACACAAAAGTATTTGGTAGGGTTTCTGAGTGCCTCTGAAACGAGGAAGTTAATCAAAAATAAAAATCTTTACACTTCACATAGGACCTGCATACACATTACATCTTACCCATATTTTCCAAAACGCTTTCCATTGCACAGAATTTTCTTTTTCATTAATAAATATCCTTCAAAGTTTATCAATTTTTTTAAATATTGATTTGGCGCTGGAGAAGGAAACAAAAATTATATCAGCAACTGATATCAATACCCTCAGCTGTTTACATTTTTACTGTGACGTAAATAGGTTTTTAAACTCTAAGTCTAAAATTAAATTTATGGATTAGCTTTTATCCACTGATGTTTCTTTATGGTAGTGGTAGGGAGTATGTAACTGGGCATGCAATGTAAGGTATGTTAGTGAGTGGATACTTACAACCGTACTTTTCTGATTGGTGGACTGTGGGACTAGCTGAGATATTAAATAGGTCTTTTTTTTTAGTTTTCTTCTTGTAAGTTACAAATAAAAGTATGTAACTTGGTCCCTAAAATCGCTTTTTCATTTGGCATATTACAGGTATAGTGGCAAGGAGATATCACAAAACGCTGAGTGATACCATGCCTTTTTAGTGGTATGCTTGTCTTTATGTTTAGATGGCAATATTTTAAAATAGGATAAGAGATACTATAGAAACTATTCTTAACTTCTGTTCTTAACATCTCCAAAGTAGTTATCTACTCTTTTGCAAAGGCAGTAAGGCAAGTGTATGTATAAGATTCTTCTTGAAAACGGTGCTAGTGTTTGGTTTAATATCCTTTTCAACGTTGTGGAGGCAGACCCTCAGCTGCTCTTTGAGCTGGACTTGGCATGACTAAGAATGTCAGAGGAGAGAGAATCCTTTAATGGTCAAGAAGAAAATTTCTGTTGACAGGAAGATGCAAAGTAACTCTTCTGCAAGGTAAATTCTGGCCTTTAGGCCTATTCTCCAGTATTCAAGAGAAACCTAGTTTTCATCTTCATGCTAATAATGGGCTACTCAAGCTTCTCAGAACATAATAAAGAAAGACATAAGAGGAAGCCAGCACAGCTAAAGAACGAGGTAAGGGAGGCCATTAGAAGCAAAAAGGAAACCTCCTTTCTACCCTTTGAAAACTGTTTTGGAAGATAGATGGGTTCATAAATTATGTTACATTAACAGCATGAAGGAGATAAGAAATGAGTCTGAGGAGTGATTGCAAAGCCATGGGGGCAAACCCAAAAACAAACAAACAAAAAAAACCAATCCCTTTCCAGTTAAGTGTCAGGAACAGGAGGCTTGCCACAAAGTGGGTAGGGCTTGTGTAAAAGGTGTCAAAGAAACACCTAGAGAAAGCAAAACCAGAGGAGAAACTACAACATTTGTCTTTTTGTGTCTGTATTCACAGTGCAGGGGCTTAGAGAAATCCATGCCAGCACTTTCCATGAAGGGGAATTCATCAGATTTATCTCAAATTAAAGTACAGGGTAGCAAAGGTGAGGGAACAAACAGATAAAATAAGCAAGACATCATGGGGACCAGCTGGCCTCCATCCAAGAGCTCTGAGAACACGCAGGCGTCAGAAAGCTGAAGTACTGACTGCAGTGTGTGACCTGTGACCCCACTTCCAAAACCCCTTCCCCTGCTCGCTGGGTGGAGAATGTGCCTGACATTTTCCAAAAAAGACTTCAGTGAAGACCCAAGCATCCATACACAATGAAGCCTGTTGTGTTGTCCAGACCAGGCAAATAAGTAATATCTGTCCTACACAACAGAATCAGCAGATACACATATGAATGTGCATACTGAGGAAGGCACAGCGCAGCTTTTGTTACGTTATGTCATGTCTTGCAGGTCTTCGGTGGAGTTAACGTGTGTGGACAAGGGACAGCTCATGTTTAAGGGCTACCAGGATTTCCAGTGGCAATGAGGTCCCCAGACAATTCTTCATTTAAAAATAAATAGATAAATAAATAATATTTTTTAAAGCACAGCTTTTATGCAACAAGAAGAAAAAGGAATGGATCAAAAAATGTCTAAAAGACAGGAAACAGAAATAAAACAGAAATAAAGGTCTGTTTTCATAGAAGAGAGAGATCACAAGAGGAGTCTGCAGGGACCTGTGCTGTGACTTGTGCTGCTTAATGTATTCATAAATGATCTGGAAAAAGAGGGTGAGCAGTGAGATATCACAGATTGCTAATGATATTAAGCTATTCAGGTAAAGGAAAGTTAGAGGACAAATTGTGATGAAGTTAAAGGGCTTACTGTGAAGAACTGAAGAACTGAAGACAAGACGGAGTGACTAGATAATAAAATGGCAGATAAAATGTGAGGTAGTGTACTTCACTTCAGACTAAATATAAAGTCGTGCTCACGGGAAACAAATCATATATACGGTGACGGGCTGTAAGCTGGCTTTCCGCTCACAAGTGATGTCTTTGGTTTCTGATGAGTGTTTCTGTGAAAACATCAGCTCAGTGTTCCCCTTTACGCAGAAAAGCAAATCAAATATTTGAAATTATCAAGAGTGGAACAGAGAACATTGTAATGCATTCGCCTCTGTATCAATCCATAGTTCACTGCATACTGAGTAGTATGTACAGTGCTTTTCCTCGCATCTCAAAAAGGGCATGATAGAGCAGGAAATGATTCAGAAAAAGGTTTGGCAAGGACAACGGAAGAATGGTTCTGGATGAGGCATACCTGCAGGTTCTTCAGTCAGAAAAACTGGTGACTGAGACATGACAGGGGTCTATAAAATCACCAGTGGCAGAGAAAAGACGAATGGGGAGACGCTGTCACTGTGTTTTTCCAAGCAAGGAAAAAGGATATTAATGAAACTTGTAGGAATTACGTTCAAAATAAAAAGACGTGGTCTTCACAGGATGTTAAGCTGTAGAAATCTTTGCTGCATGATACTGTAAGATGCTGCAAGATGCAGAGTGTAGGAGTTAAAACCCAGCTGGACAAATTAACAGAAGAAAAATCCATTAAATATAAGGGCTCCTAAGGAAGAAAACATCACCTACCATCCATAACACAGAAGCCTCCAAAACACAGATTAGTGGACCCTGGGAGTGCTTGGGGTGGACACAGATTAGTGGACCCTGGGAGTGCTTATTTAATAACACGCATACCTTGTTATTAAAATGGGCATCCTCTGTCGGCTGCTGCTGGAGACCAGGTACTAAACTAGACAAGTTTTAAGTTCCCAGTATAGCAGTTCTTCATGCAAATTCTGTAGGAAAGATTCAGAGGCGGTAAGATTCACCATCAAGGAACGTTTCAGTCACGAAAGATTAGGAGAAACACCGATGACTTCAGGAAGAAAAAATCTTAATCCATACAGCAGGAAAATAGTGTCAAAAACAGTTAAGTGGTGAAGTAGGTCACGCGTGTGCAAATAGCTAACACTGGCCCTCTGCAGGGGAGGAGCGCTGGTATCTGCGGGTTCTGCCGGTGATCTCTGGGACAGCTGTTAGCTACAAAGGCCTATCACTGTGCAGGGGGAGAGAATTAACTTTGAAGGCAAGAATAAGAAAGAAAGAGCACGTAGTAGAAGAAAGGCTGTCTCCTTGTAGGAGAAGAGGCCGCCTCAAAATCCTTCTCCAAAAAGAAAAGGAACTTCTTTTAGATGGATGGTAAGATATAGCGTAATGCTGTGATACGCCCTAAATTAAAACCTTGTTTTAAGGTTGCATAAAGGTAACTTGAAAACAGACTGTACAGAAAATGCTCACTTTACCTCTGCTGTTCTCACATTCACCAGACTGTAATGCTTGCTGAGCTCACCTACGGTTATAGCTGAGTGTCCATTCTTACCTCTTTTTTCATCTTTGAAAAAAAAAAAAAAAAGCCTTTTGCAGTTGGAGTTTTGTGTACGTTGTTTCAACTCAAGAATTATTGGGAACTTTAAGGAAAACTGGTTATTTTTTACTGACATGACGTGGGGAAGTACATTTTCCATTAGTCTCCCACTGAAACATGACACAAACATAATGCAAAAGATGACATTTGGCTTGTGGGGCCATTAAGGAAAGGAAAATCTAAGTCTGAAGAAAATCAAATAATTATTTTGACGGTGCAAATATTTAAAATTGAACTATCTATACTGATGCAGTAAAAAGCAGTATCCGTTCAGGGTGGTGTAGCTAAAATTGTTTATAGCTCTCTGTACATATTGAGCCACTATAATTACTCTAATCACAAAGTTCCCTTACACCCTTCGTAATGGCCTTAAACGACTTTTTGGTTCTAACTATTGAAAATATAGCTGACATTTCTGCTGCAAGTGCTGTGTCATTTTGGCGGTGGGAAGTGCAGACCCCTGCCGTCCGAGCGGGGCACTGGAAAGGTGACAGCATTTAGAAAATTAGGCTGCTAAACTGTGATCTGTGTATAAAACCTGTATCAGACAACAAACCTTGATACTTGTATATGAATATGATTAATTTATGAATAGTTTAATTCCATTTGAAGTGATGTGTTTATTCTATTAACCACAAAATGAAACACGTAAAAGCACTGTATTCTGTGGGTCATATCAAAACTGCAAAGTGCTTCTGTTGGCTCTGACAGAGCGGTGACTTCACACCTTTTCCCTCTAAACTAACTGTGGTTAAGCCACTGACAGAATTTTGTGATACAACTGGAAGCTGTTGCTGAAAGCCCTGTTTTTTTTGTAGCTAAGGAGACTCTGTTGGGAAAAAGAACAACAAATGCTTGGAAACTTTCCCTAATTCAGAAGGAACTTATAAGCCTTTTTTTTCTTCTTCTGTAGAAGACATACAGTGACACTTGTCTGTTGGGTGTAACAAAATTGCATATTGTCCCTTTGGCTAAGAAGTAGATGACGCCTAGGGCCATCTGGGATTTGGGCAAAAAATAATGACACAGAGCTGGGGTATTTACCATAATTTATTATACACTGATCTCACTGCCCTGAAAAGCAACATGAAAAAGACAACGAAAAGTTCCTTCTTGTGAAAATCTAGAAATGATTTTTTTTTTTTTTTTGCTGCTGTTTTCAGCCTTTTAAACTGGCATTTTGTCTGCAGTTGCTTACAAATTCTCCAAACTGAAATACTACCCTTCCCAAACGAACCCCAACCTCTCCCTATTCCTTCCCCCCTTTAAAAAAAAAAAATCAGCCTGAGGCAACACCCAGGACAGAAAACTTCTTCCAAGTAGTTAAAGCTTGGCAAACATATAAACAATGGAAAACAAACAAACAAACAAACAAGGATTAGTTGGATGTTTGCCTCAGCCTGAATGTTCTGGAGAAAAATAATAATAAAAAAAAAAAGTCCAGAAACGTTTCAGCCATTTCTCAGAATGAAGTTAGGAGGAAATGTTATTTTAATTTTCTGTAAACCCCTTACTGTTTAAACTGAAAATGTAGTTCTCTGAAACCAGGTCTCAACAATCAATACAGGTGGTGCCCTGGTGTGAGAGACAGACTTTTCTGCTCCTTTCACGTTTCAGGTGCTCAAGGCTCCGAACACCATGCAGGCAAGCACAGCATGTCCAAAACATCTAACGCAGCCACACGTGCAGACTATGGCTCTGTATCACACAGACAGAGTCTGGCCTCAGCGATTACACGACGTGCACGGATCAATTACATTCAGTGTCAGGCTTATTGAACCTATTTGCAACCAGGACTTGGTTTTCGCCCCAGGGTATAAGAAGACTCAACCCTTCCTATGCTTCTCCCCTGTAAAAATCATGAGCATCTGAAGAATCACAGTTGTCCGTGCGCAGCAGAAACTCAACACTGCTAAATTCCCCCAAGTTTCTTCTCCTCCAGTTCATAAAGCAGTGGGCTAATTGAAGTTGCCTGTTCCAGCATTTGGTGGCATCTAAATTCTGGGCACGCGCTGCAGGGAGAACGTCTCTTTGGTCTCTTCAGCACTTCTGCTGCTGAGGTCCAGAGGAGAAAAATATCTGACTGAATGTGAGTGGATGAGGAACAGGGTTACCACGGGCAGGGAGACAGGCAGAAATGGGGGGAGAAGTATCTCTGGGGTGTAGGAGTCAGATGGTACTGGCAGCAGGTTCAACTTCAGCAAAAGAAGTAATAGTAAGACTAACCTTGGGCCGCCAGCTGCTTTTGATAAATACAGCTCTTGGTGTGCTCTCTTGGGTTAGTTCTGTCTTTACGTCTTGGATACAGCCTATGATATCCTGTAGTGTTAGGACCCTGCCTAATTTAATAACAAGTGTATAATTCTCAGCCCTGAGTCAGACCCAGAAATGTACTGTCCAAAATGACTGTGTGGGCTGGTGGAAAAAGGCAGATTAACAACGGGAAATGCCACCAGCCTCCGACAGCTTCTCTCTTTTCAGGTCCTGCAGAGCTACCAAGGCCTAACACACCTTCACTTCAGGTAAGGATGGTCGGAGGAAGGCAAATACCTGCCCTTTTGGGCTTGGCTGCCAAGCCAAGGTCACTACGTTGTTGTGCTGACTGCTTGCTGGGCTTCTTCCCATGCTATGGCTCAAACACATCTTATTTCATCTGGTGGAGCATTTGACCAGGTTAGCCAGCATTTCAGTGCATTTGTGAGGTGCTTGTTGTATTCGGTGGCCACTGGCATTAACCTAACAATTAAGAGTGGCATGTAGAGCAGTTAAGTACCAGGAAGGGAGGGTTAGCAATTATAAACCAGAAGACCTAAGTAACATAGTGTTCTGTACTCTGTTTCACTAGGAAAGAAAACCGTATGCTCTGTCCATTCCAGATATAAAGTACTTGTGTAAATCCAAGCACTGTTTTTGTATGCCTCCCGTAATTGGCACTGTGTAATTCGTACTTTGTTAAATGAGTATATTCTAGTTCAGAAAATGTATCCATTCAGACTTCTAAGTGTCAAACATGGGATGTACATTCAGTACTGATACACCTAGAATAAACTTAAAAAAGCCGAGTTATTTTTTTATATGCTTACCTTCCTTTGGACTCATCTTGATTACATACAAAATGTACATACAAGGTTGTGTTAAACAAAAACAAAACCAAAAACAGCCCACAAGAAAACAATAGTTTAAAAATGAACGTATTTGTGAGTTCCTCTGTTGTGGGATTTTGAGATGAACATTCACAAGTTAGTTTTACACACTTTGAATCTTCTACGTGCTTTTCATTTATCTTTGTTATAAATTTTAATTAGAAATATTCAAAAATTTTTTCTGCCTGAGATGTAGCTGTAGTAGACCAATCTCACATAACCAAGGCAGTATCTTACAAACACCCCTCTGTCAATAATGCAAAACTTGGTTGAAGCTTACTGTGAAAAGACATGCTATGGCATGTTGGTTGGAAGGGTGAAAAATATGGATTTCAGGTAGTTTTTCAGCTTCTGTTTTTCATAACTGAATTTTATATACCAAGAGATAAACTTTATGTGCTGTGAGCATAACTGCTATGTGCTAAGCTTATAAACTTGATGATGTGTGCACTCATAAGCATAATAGTCTGTGCATTCACAAATTTGATGGGCCCTACACATAAAGATATTAGCTATCTGGATTTATGTTAATTTTATTCTCCAGAAGGGAAATAATTTATAGGCAATGCACTTAACAGAGAACAGCAAAGTAGTTTTGTGCAACCACTGGCATATGTAAGTTTCACGTACAGCTGCTGATAAATTAAATCATTTGTGGATACACTTTCACATCTCTACAGGCTTACCACCTTTACCCAGTCCACGCTACAATTTAAAAATTACAGATTTTTTTGTGTAAGAGTTTAAAATATCATTTATGAAACTGCCAATGCAAATGCACAGAACCCAACAACAAATGAAACAGTAGCAGAAGTCCTTTTTCTCCTCCTCTCACAATCAGGTATCATAGCAATTATGCCAATGACGTATCTCATCTTCAGTTACACTACCAACGCTTGCCAGTATCCCATCCCCCCAATATAAAATAATTTTTCTCATATATCATAAAGCTGTCTCCACCTTCCACAGTTGGTACTGGTGGTAGAGAAAGTATCTCAGCCAATAAGGGTGAGCTGAGGAGGGTCTATACTATTCACAAACAATTCTATCTATGTAATAGAAATAATGGTGATGCCAGCAGAGGTGGATAAAATCAAAATCCCTGGCATCGTGAAAGCCAGGACACCACCATTTCAGTGCTAAAATGCAGATTTAGACAGATACCAAAAGTAGATCCAAGAGTTATCAGAAATGCACTCCAAACATATTGATGCTGATAACACTTGACCATGTTTAGGCAATCAGTAGCCATGACTTTGTCAGTGCGTAAACATATCCTAAACACGTCCACGTGACTACATGAGCTTCAGACAGCTGTAGCATATTTGTGTACTAGCCATGTGTCTTGTGTTGTCATAGATTTGGTCAATATGCAAAGCCTGACTTTAACTGGCCTTAATAAAAAAACGTGACAATACACCATCGTGCCGAGGGAAAATCACTGATAAGGAACAGTCCAGCTCTCTGTTCTGCAGTCCTTATGGGCCACTTCTTGCCTAGAACATGTTGTCAAAATGCAGGCATCTGGCCCACCTCATGTTTTCTCGTACTGATTTGGAGATGACTCAAGCCAGTTTTGCTAAGGTCTTTTCACAAACATGTCTGTACTGAATGCATGAACAATCAGACCTCCTGACTTCAGCTGATGAAGAAAAAGCATGCATTGTCCCAGATGTGTGTGCGTGTGGGGGGGGACCCCTTGCAAGGTTTTGTCATTTCCTGAGACCTGAATGCCACCATTTGTCCACCTGTTTTTTTCTTCTCATCCTGGCAGTTCAGCTGGGAGGTCGTCCAACATCAGAGTCCCAGCACAGGGGAGTTCAGGGTGGAAGTTACTAATACTGACACAAGAAGATAGATAGCTCTGTAGCCTTTCCCAAAGGAAGAGAGATGGAGAACTGTAATGTCCAACAGTCAAGCCTAACTCACTGCAAACCATCTGGTGAACTTCTGGACTCACCCCCGCGTTATACCTCAGAAGGGAACTGGGACCTGACTTGCCCACACGGAGAGCAGGCTGGCAGCCACGCCAGCACTGAATTAATTGTTTGTATGATGTTATTCTTCCCATGCCACTTCCAGACCTGTGGCCTCATACGTGTTTCCCCCGCAGATGGCTGTGTCACTCTGCCCTCCCGAGACTGTTACAGGCGGCCTGGGGAACCTACAGCAGGAATACTTCAGGGATATCCTCACGCCAGCAGAAAAACCCTGCCCAGCAGCCGACGTGCTATTTTAGTAGCTTTGTTCTGGCAGGGCTGTCCCTGCGGGACATGACAGCGCTGGCCTGGTTGGCCTCACCGCTGGCATGCAGAAGTGATCATGAGGTGGGCAGGGGCGTTCTCATAAGGTCAGCACCGGCCGTGCCTGCCTCGCCAGTTCCCTGGAATAGCTTGTTGAGGTGGAACTGCAGGCCCCTAAAAAGCGTGCCCTACAGAAAAAGGAGTGCTGGCCCACATAGCAATTAGCCTACATTGGTGATGCCACAGAATATGCTCCAGGACCAAATCAGTGTGGACAGCCCAGGAACTGAGTCTGAAAAGTATATTATAGGAAAACAATATATACAAATATGATGAGTTTTACATGCGTAATAGAAAGAACAAATTCATTTTATTTTGGTTTCATAAGGCTGAGTCAACAGCCTCTTGATTAGTCCCTCGGTCCATCTCGCATCATAATTTTTTAACTCCCAGTAATGATCAGCTGCTTCACAAACTGATGACTCTTCTTCGGCAGAGATCTCAAATGAAAGAGGCTCGAACAAGTTTTGTCAAAAATTGTTGGCCAGGTATGGGATCGATCCTAATTAATTCGTTAATCATTTCACACTATGGGAAAAGATGAACTACAATCTTAATTGTTAATGCTTCTGTTTGGTCTGCCAACTGGCCAAGCTGCACGCATATCACCCTAAATAAGTCCCAGTTCACCACCGCCTTTGCTCAGTAGGGTAACATGCTGGAGCTTTGGGGTAGTTCACAGGGAGGTACACAGGGAATCTGGAAGCCTGAAATAAAATCTTGGTTTGGGAGGGGACAGAGAATCTGGGAGGGGAAAATAATAGATAACCGAGCATTATGGCTTCTACTGCTTGAAGAACAATTTCTCAGTATTGCCATAAGTAGCGAGTTCAGAGAAATGTACTTTAAGACTTGTCACAATATCTTTTTCTTAGTTAGCAGGAGGTTTTATGGTCAAGTGTGCAGACACCTAACCGAACACACTTCTGAGAACTTTCACAAACAGATATGTGAAGTCACGACACTGCAAGTATCATGAGTTAGAATTTCAAAGACAATAGCCCTCCAGAGGGAGCACAAGAAGCTTTCTCTTGACATGACGAACAAAGTTTTCATTTTAGCCAGCAAAGACATATATTCTGCTGTACAACTACAGGGCAAAGAAAATGTATTTTGTATCACCGGATAGGCTTCAAAAGAAACTGCCCACGAAGGACCTAATTTTAATAGGATTGAGGACTTTTTTTTTGACTCTTACAGGAATTTTCTACAGGGAACCAAAAACTTTACACTGAGTAGGTGTAGGTAGCATCAACTGAACTACGTTACAATCAGCAGAACTAAACACATTTTTTTGGGAGGGATGTGCATTGTGTTGTACTAGCCCTTTTAGGTATGAGTGAAACTTTATGATTAAATTAACAGAATGCCTTTCTGATCTTTCCAAACACAGGGAAAACAGATCCCTCTGGAAGTTGGAAATTGAAGATGCAGAGGAATTCCCAGAAGGGAAAGGCTTGAGACTGTAGCACTTGATTTGCAAGGTTTTTACAGAGTCACAATTCTTCAGGATGCCTGATTTTGATGGAAAACTGTTCTGCACTCATACAAACTTATTTACCATGGAAAGAGGTTTCAAGAGGAGATCTCTGAAACAGCTTTAAAGCACACCTTTGCCCTAATTTAACACGGCCTCTATTCCAGAGACTTCTTCCCCCCAAAAAACTTTAAAAGAACTTTGAAGTTGGAGTGAGGAAGTTGTTGTATTCAGAAGAGTGATCTTCAGCCTGCCTCTTTACAGAGCGAGAACAGCAAGGAATACATGACAACCATTCAAGAGAATATTAGAAAAAAACTCAGGGAGCTGCACTTTTTTTTTTTTGGTAGCAAGCCTCATCCGGCAGCAACAGCAGCAATTCCAGGACCTTCTGGTCCAGAGGCGTGCCAACCTACACAACATGCAGTACTGGCTGTCAATCCAAACCCTGTACTATCAAAGCCAGGCTCTGCTGATGACTCAAAAGCATATCCATCTACATTCAGATAGGTTACCATGGCAACCTCTCTGGCCTAAAAAGAGATGGACCACATTAGTTACTTAGCAGCACCTTTTTGACAGGCGAAACACAAGCTGCTCGCTCCAGATGATGGTTTGATTTAGAATTAAGTCTGTCTGAGAGCTGCTATGGCGTTCTCTGAAGTGTTAATGACGTAACCCAGAGAGAACTTCTTTGGGGACTCAACTTCATATTGTGGCCCAGCACCAAAGGGACTGAGCTATATGGTGGCTTTGCCTGAGAAACACGAGTTAGCAGAACAGTTGACATAACCTTTTTCCTACACCGTGAAGAAGTCCTTCTGAAGATCTTCTAAGATCAACCCAGTCTGCTGAGCTAAGGAGGCCACTCTTGCAGAGGATATGCAGGACACAAAGGATTATTTGAATTGCTGCTGGCACAACACATCTTCTATATTGAAGCATCTGTTCAAAGTACAAATATTAAGCCCTGGAAAGGTCACAGCCCCCATGGCTGATGTGAAAGAAGTCTGGAGTTCAGGCAGAAATGTACACACTCCAAAGAAAAAACTGCATGGCTACAAGGGCTTTGTAGGGTTTAGATCACAGAACGAAGACTTCCAGGACCTAGGGTGAAGAGGGAAATGCAGCTCTCTACTCAGTGTAGCAAGACTGAAAAGAGAAAAACTTGGATATATTACCCATAATCACACTCTGCTGTCATGGAGCTGTGTGGCTGAAACAACAACAACAACACAGTGTATCTATACTTGAAGCAGGAGAAAGACATGGAGCCAGGCCAACAAGATACTAAGCATTTCCCATAGATGTACTTAGCTCCTTAACTAGGAAAACTGCTTCATCCCAGAAATGGTAGAAATAGTCTTACTGATATAACGTGTGCTCAGAAAGCCAGAAGGATAACTACTGACATGGCTATATACCTTTAAGTCTACCACTGGCAGAATGCTGGGCTGAATAACTAACGTGCTACCTTCAAACACCAGTTACATACCTGAGTAGAGATTCCTCACTTGAGTTATGAAGTCCTGGTAATTGGCAGGAAGTGGGGAAGGTTCTGAAACTGTGAGTACCATGTTTATCACACCAGCAGTCTATCTACTTCAGTATTGTTTCTTGTACAGCAGTTTCCACTACTAGAAATTTTAAAGAAAACAATTACAGAACAAGCAGACCTAACACGTCTGTAATACTCTTTAGTGAGTAGAAGCCTTAAAGCATGAAAGAAATGTAATTTTCAACTTTTTCCTCTGACTTATTGATCTCAGTTCTCTTTCTCTGATAAAAGAGAAAGCAAATGGGAAAATACAAGTATTTATTTATGACTTTAAATCTGTCTGTTGTACCATATCTTGTTTTTCCTTTAGATGACCAAATCTATTTTTTTTTCCCCTAAATCTCCTTTTTTCCCCTAATACCGATAATAACGGCCATCAGTCTGTGAAACCCCTGTTTCTACAGCATGCTTTCGGTGGTAGCTCTGCACCTTTGGGATCTTTTGGATCCTTTAGTTTCCAATTACAACCATTTCTGCACTGGGCCTAAGTCTACTCTGTTGACAGCATAGATTTAAATGCATACCACAAAAATGGAAAACAAGAAGGATTATATTTCTCACTACACAGAAAGAGGGACAGAAGGAGAGGCAAAATAGTCAACCAGGGTTGACTATAAGGTGAATTTCTGTCCCATTAAGATACTGTAATTCAGTGTTTTCAGAGTTGCCAATTGCATCACCTTTTACCTACTGAACTAACAAAACTTTTATTTTGTTTTGTTTTCTTTTACATCTGTTCTGTTTCTCAAGCCTGTTGAAAATAATGTTTCTCAAATCTTATTTCTCCATGCTGGATGCTTTCCTCCTCTTAGTGAGTGTGTGTGTTTGTGTGTGTATGTACTTTTGTGTGTACTTTTTTCCTCAGTTTTTTTTTTTTTTTTTTTTTTTCTAAAGAATTCTACTTATTATTGTTCTTTTTGACCCCAAATATTCAGCTTTCTGAGAGATTTGTCTTTTTGGAAGAGAAAAACAAGTATTTCCCAGGAGCCTGTCGTTGTATACATGAGAAATATACACCAGCTTGTGATTTAAAGTGGGACACTGAAATGTCAACCTATCCTTAGAAGCTTTTTGAATGATAATAAAAATAATACAATTCCCCTCTTGACAGTCCATTCTTTCCTAAATAATAAAAAAGATGTGATAATTCATTATTATGTAGAACAAAGTAGAAGAAATTAGATTCAAAAAAAAAAATGGTCATCACCTTTTAAAGGGCATTTTATCTTGGCCCAAGTTTTCACATTCCCATCTCAGCAAGCTTAGGTACAGCCAGCAAAACAAAAGTAGAGGACTATTGAGCACAAATGCATGAGAATATGGTAGCATTTTTAAGTGTCAGCACAAAAACACACCAAAAACACACCACCACCACCACCACAAAAGGTATGTACTGTAACATACTGTAATACAGTAACTGGTTTAATAAGTTTCTATGAGATTTGTAGTTACATACGGTGATGCAACAGAGAAACCACTCTGCCACAGCACATTACCATTCACACAGAATGGCAAAGAGATTTTAGTGTAATGTATAGTGCGTGCATGTATAGCGTGTGCATTTTAGTGTAATGTATAGCGTGTGCATGTATCTTAGGCCAAAACCTGATGACGCTGACCTGGGAGTCCTTGGGCAGAAGCAGGTGATCCTGCACCTTTGTTACCCGGCAGAACACAGCTGTTGGCTTTCCTCATCCTGGGCTACGAACTGCTTTCTGATCATACTCCAAGGCAGAGAAAGAAGTGTCAAAAGTGGCTCAAAGTGACCTCTCCGTCTTTTGGGGGCTGAGGGGGATGAGAAATGACTGCTTAAGCCATGGTGCTCCCAGACACCTTCCAGGGCTTTAAGGTGCAATTTCACGGGTGGTTTAATCCACCCTAACGCTGTGCTGTTACTGAGCGGGGTGGTCCCAACAAGTCCCACTGCCCACTGCCACTTCCTGTCATCTCCTCAGTATCAGCATTTATCCTAGCCATACAAATGTATTTATTTATGTATTTTGTGCCTAGGTGCTTCAATTTGTTTGTTTCTGATGTAAAAAGAGGCAGAAGGACTGAATGGCTGGAAGTGGAGAGACTGCGGACTGCTATTTTCAGCAGCAACAAACTTTTAGCTTGGTCAAACCGCTTGCGATACTCTGTAAAGCAGTGGTTAGATTTTTGAGGGATGTGGTACTTTGGTTGTTGCTGTACCTGCCTCCCTACCTTTGGCCGTTTAATTTCACCTTTTAAGCCGAAAGACATTAGAACAGGAGAAAACGCTAATGAAACGGGTGTTAGTAACGTGGCCTAATTTCCTCAAGGAGGCTGGCTGTGAACTAAAACGAGTAAAATATCACAGGATGGAATTAAAATATCAGATAAAGGCCGTACTCTACTTTTTGTCCCTTGCGCGCATTTACGAAAAAAAACGAGAAAAAAACCAACAGCAAATAACGCCCCGGTGAGGGTTCGGGCTGGCTGTGCGGACTCCCAAACCGCTCTGCGACTCGGAGCCGGAGCCCTCCCTCAGGACTCCCCTCACAGAGCACACCCAGGCGGTACGAGGCAACTTTCGGGGGCTTGTTTTGGGGCGGAACACCTTTATTTCGCGCAGCGGGGCCGTGAGGGAGCCCCGCCCGCCCGGCGCCCCCCTCCCGTCGGGGGGGGGGGGGCCGCCCCCCCCCCCCCCCCCCCCCCCCCCGAGAGCCGTTACCGGCCTCGCGCCCCGCCCCTCCCCCCGGCGCGCAGGGGCCATCCCGGCCGGTAGCGTCACCCGCCGGGGGGCGGGGCGGCAGCGGTTGCCATGGAGACGGCGGGCCCCGCCCTTCCCCTTCCCCTCCCTCCCCACGTCAGCGCCGTCTCCCGCCCGGGCGGGGTGGGCCGGGTGATTGACAGTTGCCCCAGCAACGGGCTCGCCCCGCCGCCATTTTGTCAGTTAGCTTTTTTTTTAAGCTTTTTTCAAAAAAAAAAAAAAACCACCCTTCCCGCCTGAACCGCGGGCGTTTTTTTTTTTTTTTTTTTAATTTTTATTTTTCTTCCCTTTTCCTTTCGCACCTCCCCTCTCCGAAAAATAAAAATTACTAAAAAATAGGAAACAAATGGTGTGTCCCCCCCGGTGAGGCGAGCAGCTGAGCCCCCCGGGGTGGGCACGGGCCGGGGCTGCGGCGTGAGGAGAGCGGAGCCGGTTCGTGAAGGAGGAGGAGGAGGAGGAGGAGGAGGAGGAGCGGGGAGGCAGCGAGGGGGAGGAGGTAGCGGCTGGCAGGCGGGGGAGGGAGGGAGCGAGGAGTTCCCGGGGGCTCGGTACGGCGCTGCGCTTCCCCCCCACCCCTCCTCCTCCTCCTCCTCCTCCTCCTCCTCCTCCTCCACCTCCACCCCCCGCCCGCCGCTGTCCCCGCGCTGCCTGGCCGGGGCTCAGGCCGCCGCTGCCGCCGCCGAGCCGCTCCGATCCGAGGCGAGGCCGGGCCCCGCCGTTGCCGCCGCCGGGCGCTGCGCAGGTTTGGAACGCGCGCCATTTTGTGAGCGATAGAAAACCCAGCCCGGCCGGGAAGCGCCGCGGATCCGCCCGCCGGGCCGGGCCGGGCCCCCTCCTCCTCCTCCCTGCCCGCCGCGCAGGGAGGAAGGCGCGCAGCGGGCAGACCCCGCCGCGGGACGCTGCCTGCCGTGTGCCCCGAGCCGCGCAGGGCCCGAGCGCGGCGGGGCGGCCGGGCTGCGTACCGAGAGGGAGGCGCCGCTGCCGCCGCCGCACCGGGGCCCCGTGCCGAGGCCGGGCGTTGCGAGGAGAGAGGCCTCGAGCGAGCGAACGAGAGAGCGAGCGACCGGGAGGAGCCGCGCCGGAGCGCGGGGCCCGCCGCCCCCCGGACGGGTAAGCGAGCCGCCCGGAGCCGGCGGCGCCGAGCTGCGCAGCGGGACGAGCTGGGGCCGCCTCCCGGCCCGGCCCGGCGCGGCCGAGGGGGGCGCAGCGCGGGGGGCAGCCCCGCTGCCATCTTAGGCGCGGAGGACGAGGAGGAGGCGGCGGGCGAGGGCGCGGGGGGCCCGGCGAGACCCGAGCGGAGCCGGCAGGGCCCGCGGCCGCGCCGGGCGTTGGGGCCGGCCTCCCTCCCACCCACCCTCCCTCCCTGCCTGCCTCCGTCCTTCCCGGCCGGGACCGGGCGGCGGCCTCCGCGGCCCTTTTCCCTCTCTCGGTGTCCGGGAGAGGCCGAGCCGGGGAAGCGGAGCCGCCGGGAGGGCGCCGTGCCCGGGGATGTGGAGGAAGGGAGCTCGCCGGGATCCCCCGGCCCCGCTGCGCAACGCCCTGCGGTGGGCGGGCGGCAGCGGGGGGCGGCAGGAGCTGGGCCATCAGCTGGGCAGGCACCTGTTGTGGCCCGGGCTGCGGGGGCCTGCCCTCGGGGGGCTCCCCTGGGGCTGCAGGGGATGGTGGAGGCCGGTGCAGGGGGGCTGCCTGCCTCGGGGTGCTGTCACCCCGCCGGGTGGGGGAGAGAGGGAGAAGCGCTTGGGCGGAGGTACGCACAGGGCTCCTGGGGTTGAGCAGCTAGCTGACGGGGCTTTTAGGAAAAGAAGGAGCCCATCTGAGGCTTTCCCTCCCGCCGCCGCGGCATCAGAAAGCACAATTGGAAGTCCTGTAATTTGAAATTTCGAAATTGGTGCATTTTTGAATCGCAGTCAGCTTTGAAGTTCTCGGTTTAGTCCGTCCAAAGACTATGTAGGGGTTCTTTGATCGTGTGTCTAGATTGCTGCTGTTACTTAGTTCTCCTATTACTCCACAGTCATTGGGGGAAATAAACATTCATTGTTCTTTAAAATTAACAAAGGCAGAATATCTGGCTACAAAATAAATCAACAAGCGTGGTTTTGACAACCTACTGTTTTAATCCCAATGAGACCGCGGTAACTTTGGCCAGTAGGTATACATAGTCACTTTTACACGGGTATAGCAGCATGGTAGGAACCTGTCTGAGGACAAGTTAACAACTTGTCTTATTCTTCAGCTTTACCAATAAAATTATAAGTTGATGATGTCTGCTGATAAAGAAGCAAATGTGTTGTTCGTAGTGGTACTTAGTTATCTGCTAGTAACCGAGCAGAATTCAACTTACTTCTGTGGATTAGTGTAGCCCAAAGAAGTTTTGGTAAAACTTGTTTCTCTTTTCCTCTACTCACCCCAACCACTGTAGGTTGGATATTTTTGGAAAATTAATTATACTTTATAGAATTAGAATAATAACACTGAGAATAACTCTGAATTTGAGCTAGTATTTTTTAACTATTATCTCTATATATTTAGTGAACTCTGTGTGTGTGTATCTGTATAAACTACTTTTGTAGGCTACACTTAATGTTTTTGGTTTATATGAAGCATTTAGAACCAGAGCCGCTTTATTTGCGGTCTGAAGTAGAATGCATGTGATAAATTTACATTTATTTTGTGAATTAAAAATTGTATCAAAGTTCATGAAGCTTATTGAGTTGAGTTTTTTGTTTTTTTTTTTCAACGAACTAAGTAACTTGTTCAAAATTGAATACAGGGCACGGTCTTTCTAAATCACAAAAAGAGGGCAATTCCTTCTCTGAAACTGTTGCATGTGCATTTTTATATGTTACACTAGTTTAATATTGTTCCCAGGCAAAGGGGTAAGAAAGTCTGTTACGTGATCAGTTCCTGAATCAATACTCAGGTGGGTTTAGGACGTGCCATTGGAATCCCCTCCTCCATGCTGGACAGTTACAGAGAAGCAGCACCAAGGATAACTTTACCTAATAGCAGCCAAGCGTTCTCTATCTCAGTGTCAATTTATGGGCAGTATTCCCACACTTGTGTAAAACAAGGATGTAGTAATCAGGAATTCATCAATTCTTAAAGTATGTGGGTTTTGCATGGACTAGGAATTAACACGCGATGACCATAAATGACTTCTAACACTGGTAGATAGTTTACACAAAGTAGAAAAACATGACTGGAGTCAAGTAAAAACTGTGTTTCGTCTAAGCTTTTAAAGTAACATTTAACTGGGACATACTTGCTAACATGTATATTGTGTTTTAAAACTCTTAATTCCAATGGAACCTTGTAAAGAAACGTGTCTGGGCTAACTGTTCGGTTAGGCTTTGCCTTAATGACCTTAACGTGAGTTTTTTGTTATTTTAGTTAAATGAGTTAGTCAACACCTTAAAATATATCATGAAAAAGTCCCTTCCCATTAGGTTATGCTAACATGTATGAAGCAGTACCACCTGCTTGTGCAATAGTGTGCAAGAAGACCAGTTAATAAAACTCATGAAAAACCGTGCCTTTATTTGCCATGATGCTATTTTATGATTTTACCTGATCTGAAAAAGGGTAGCGACTCTTTCCAAAGAAGCAATTTTATTGCGATAATTAAATCCTCTCTTCAGTGTTCCTCTTAAAACCTCCGTATTTCAGGTGGTTTTAACCCTGGCTACGGGACTACAGGTTGAAAGTTGCTGTTACAACTTATGTTCTTGAGAAAGAATTGAAGAATGGTATACGTTTAGTCTTCCTGTAGTAATTTTGGATGTCGTTTGGACAACTGCTTTCCAAAGTGAAGTCAAAATCTTTCCTGATATCTTTGTTTTATGGAAGCATGGGAGACTTGTATAACTTCTGAAATCCCTTTGTAAATAGATCCTGTTGTTTTAGAATAGGATTATTTACAGAGAACTGCTACTTTTGTCTTCATAACTGAATACAATAGATTATTTGTTAAGTTACTTTACAATTCCATCTCTTTTCCTTTTTCAGTAAGAGTTTAAGGAACTTTTTAAAAAAATGTTTAATAACTTTTCGCTAATCAGACTCATCTGATTAGTCAGACTTCTTTTTTGCTCTAAGACCAAAATAATACAAAAGCCTTTCTGAGCAAATGTTTTTCTTGTAAACTCAAGACTGGGGAAAAAAGTCAACAAGGCTTTGGAAAGAGGAATACTCTCCTTTTCCTTTCTCACCTCTGTGGGTCCTTCAAGAGGAAAGTTCTGGGAGCTATAGTCTACTGAAGTTTTAAAAACACTGGAAAAAACCCACCACCTCTTTGATAACTAGAAACAATTGTTCCTTCTAGAAAGACGTATTCTATATATACAGTTACATAGTACTCTCTCTTGGAGGTGACACAATATACCCATAGAATTGCAGTGACCTAATCATTAGTTGCTCGTAACAGTATGATATCCATAGATTAATCTTTTTCCTTTTTGTGGAAGGGAGATAAAATTCTGGTTTCATTTCTGTTTTATCTAAGCATATATTAAAAAATAGCTCAATTGCTTTTGCTAGTACAAATGTATTTTTTTACTTTGTCTTTAGTGCACACATACCCCAGCTTTACTAGGACTTCAGCTCCATTTCCTTTAATACTCATATATTTATGAGTCTTGTCCAATATCTGTGGGTGCTTAATTATGGCTTGCATGTCTGAGAGCATAGATCACAAAAGCAGCTCCTTTTTTTCTTGACTAGAAGGTACAGTGATGAGACTTCCCTTCCCTTCCCTTCCCTTCCCTTCCCTTCCCTTCCCTTCCCT